>NW_011499849.1:1015699-1177175 GCF_000495115.2 Populus euphratica | reverse complement strand
CCCCATCCAAGGCCTTCTTCTGTGGATACTTCTCCGAGACTGCTGCCCATTATCATCATTCTTCACTGCCTCCTTTGTCCACAACTGCAGGTATATGTGTGGGCGCGTGTTAACTCCTCTCTCTTCATCTGTGACCGTGTGTTGCAATTATTTCATACCGCGAGGGGCAACTTGACAGTACAAGCGAAACCAGCAATATATTAATTACAAGTACAAATCCACGACATGATAAATTAAAAAATCATTTATTCCATATATAAATAAGTGCACTTGCACTTATGTAAGATCTAATGACATACGTACATTACATCATGGACGGATAAGATGAAGGAATTAGTAATTGCCAGAGTGCTGTCAAAATACATACAAAAGTTATGCGTTCGAAGCATCGAAGGAGAGTATAGAACGAAAAAGGAACGATTGCTGGTATATTTTACCACAGCACTGTGCACATTGATAGTTACATGCATTAGCAAGCAATAGTTTTCGACAACAACAACACCTTAGGGTACATGAAAAAGAAGAAGCATTTCCCTTTAAATGGTGAGAGGGATCCTCCTCATGAATCCAACTTGCAGAATATTTTAGAGGATGGAAAGGGATGAGGAGTGCTGCACCCCCAATATTTTGCTGTCAAAAGATGTGAATTACCAATAAAAAGAAGGGGGGGGGGATTGTGCATAACACACATTGCCATTGTCGGGCATATAACGGAGAGATAATGAAATAAAAAGGTGCAAAGTACAGCCCTTATCGATGAACCCATCAACCACGTGACATCTTCTTCTGAGAAGGAAAGGTAAAATTCAGCAGCATCAGTAATTTTTTGTATCTAATTAAATTAAGGGGAAGGTTGTTAGAAACTAAGATGAAAAAGATTACACCACCGAATATTAATTATTCCACCCTTGAATTGGTTATGAAATATTGATAAGAAAGGTGGAATATATATATATATATATATATATATATATATAGAGAGAGAGAGAGAGAGAGAGAGAGAGAGAGAGTTCTACATAAGGACTTGAATTAAGATATACATATATAGAGTATGCGTTCTTTGGACAAAACTTAGAGGGTATTACGCTAATTTTTCCATTTTAGGCAGTCTAGGTTGTTACCTTATATGGAAGGCAACAGCAAGAAAGTTAAGCAAGATCCTCTCTCTCTCCTTCACGCTTCAAAAACAACCGACAGATTAAACCTTTTTTCTCCTCTTGCTCTCTCTCTCTCTCTCCATCTCTCCTTTTCCTCTCAACTTGTCAATGTGGAGAGCTTAAATAATTTCAAAGTATGTAGTAGTCTATTCTACCATGTTATTAATAATACATCATGGAGAAGAAAAAAGAAAAAAAGAAAGAGGAGATGAAAGATAAGAAAAGAAAGTAGGTTCTACAGTACAAGTGGGAAATCAATGTGAAGTCTAATAAATAAAACTCACATAAGCTTCTGAAGAGTGGGGCAAAAATGAGGAATTCAAGTGTATTAGTCTAATTAATGCACGGTTTGTGTTGTGGATATCAGTGGGTCTGTTTCAATTGAAGCTGACTTCACAAGATCATCATTAATGCACAATATGTCTTCAAGATTAGCCTTGTTACTGTTAGCTTCCTTAGTGGTCATAACTTCTGGCTTGGATGATGATATTGGTAATATTGGAGTAGTAGACGCTCCAGATGTTTCGGTGAGCAATCTTGCTCTCTCTATTTGAACCGTCCAGTCTGTTGTGCACAGAACATACAGCATCAACAAGGCACAAGAAGCTTGAGCTGCAAGCAATCCGAGCCAGAGTCCTGCAAACCCCATTTTAGCCACAAACCCCAGAAACATTGCAACTGGCATACCTACCAAGTAAAATGAACCTAAATTGATATTTGCTCCAATGGTAGGCCTAGCACTCCCTCTTAAAACCCCACAACCAGTTGTCTGGGGGCAATTTCCAAGCTCGCAAAGCCCAGCAATTGGCAATGCTATTGATGTTAGCTCTAGGATTTCAGCATCATTAGTGAAAAATCTGCCCCATTGATGCCTCATCAATGTTGTGAATAGCATGGCCATAAGGCCCAAAGCGACCGCACATACCAGGGAAACAATCATGGAAATGCGGGCTTTTGCCGGGCGGTTGGCCCCTAGCTCATTTCCTACTCTTGTTGAGACTCCAAGGCTTAGAGATGATGGAAAAACATAGACTAACGACGTTGTCTGGATAAGAATTCCCATTGAAGCTACTGTCGCTTTTGGGTTAATAAGTAGTCCGCATAGCATTATCATGAACTCATACCACCACCACTCAAGGCAAACAGAAACACAAGTGGGCACAGCAAGAGCTAGCAAAGATGACCATCCTCTAAGGCAATCCATGCTCGGATAAACCCATGAATCTTTATATACACCAGAGAAGTAAATGAAAGAAGCGAGTGAGAGAAAGAGATTGAGATTGGTCCAAACCATGGCTGTTGCCACTCCTGCAATCCCCATTTTGAAATGGACAACAAGAAGGAAATTCAAAGGGACATGGAGAAGAACAGAGATGGCTGAACAATAAGTTATTGGTAATGTAATGCTTTGTGTCCTGAGATAGATTCTTAGCGGGTGAAGAAGTGAAAGAAGGAAGAGATCAGGAATGGAAAAAAGAATGAAAGTATGGGCCACTGAAGATATTTCTTTGTCTTGACCACACCATAAAAGGATGCTCTTCATGTTTAGCCACATGAAGGATATTGGAACAGAGGTGGAGAGGAGAAGGAGAACAGTTCTTTGAAGAGTCAAGCCAAGTATCTTCCAGTGTTTTGCTCCATAAGCTTGTCCACAGATGGGTTCCATTCCCATAGCTAAACCAGAGAGCACAGAGTAGCCAGTGATGTTGGCGAAACCTATAGAGAGTGAGCCACCAGCAAGTTCAAGCTCCCCAAGATAGCCAAGGAAAAGCATGGAGATCATCGCTCTTGAGTACAGAACAAGACCAGTCATTGCTATTGGGCCAGATATCTTCCCTATTTCTTTGATTTCTTGCAAGGCCTGAAAGCAAACAAAAACAAAAAGGAAATGAGAAATGATGTGTACTGCTGTCTTGTTTCTTGACAGATCATCGGTACATCTTTGCTTATATGTTCGTGTATTTAGATAGCAAAAGAAAATAGATTATTATTCTTACTTCAGAAGGAGTTGGCCATCTATGTAGCTGTTCTTCCTGATCATCATCGGTGTAAGGATCCATAGTTTTGTTTGGTTTATTACTGAACTGAGGTTTCTTGGGACAGAGAAATGAGGATGGTTTAGCTGGGGTTGGATTGCACATATTTCTCTGACAAAAAAAGAACAAACCTCAAGAGCAAATATTGATGAGCAAGCGAGCGAGCAAGCGAGCTCGGCTGGGGGAGGGGGGGAGTCCTGCAACTTCCTTAGTGCTGCAGGCTTTGTTGTTTGCTTTGTGGGGATATGAATACTGCTTGCAAGAATTGTGGCTCTATATATACTCGAGGGGCTTGGGTCCTATTGTTGGCTGGGAAGGAACGTGTCAACATTTTGAAGAGAAAATGCTGTTAAAAAGCGATACTGGATTCTTGAGTGCTAGTGGGGGCCGACTCTACTCTTTTAAGGACAGCCTCACTGCACAGTTGAGGTTTAATTAGTTGTTAATAAAATAAAATTCCGCTTTCGAGGATTAGGGGAAGCAAGCAGCTCTGCCTTAGGAGGTCTTATCGTGATTAAGATGGTCAAATGGGTGGTGATTGGTGGATTTATTTGTTTTTAACCGCCACAACCCGTTTGTCCATGGATGTTTGCTTGCTAAGTGATAATGGGGGACTACCTTTTGTTATGGTGGACATTGTTTTTGCTGATCAGACCTTTTTGCTTTAAGCGGATAATATTCTTTTTAAACCCTTCATCCATTTAGTGTTTTTTATTCCTTACATGAAAGGGATAATAAAGGACTTTATCTTGCGCTGCCAAGTGGATGGGGTACTGGATGGAGGAGCAAATACGCCTATTTTCTGAAGTGACGGGGGCATAATGGTATATTTCTCCTGTGGGCAGAGAAATGCTTGCATGTTCTAAGGCATCCATCGATGGCATGATCCAGTCGTTGCACTTTGCACACCCCATGTGGTAAAATTCACTCGGACCATGATCTCTGTTGTCTGCAAACACTCGAACATGAAAACATCGCTTGGCTATTTGCCCAAGTGGGGAGGTGACACGCTAATGCAAACTCTGTCTCAGGCCCCATCTTTTCTGGATTTCTCTCTTCTAACTTGTTTCATTTGGGCTCATGAGTTGAGATCGGTGGAGGAGGGAAGGCGTTGTGGGGAGGTGTAATAAAATAATACCGACTTGAGGTGGGAGTTTCGCTCTTCGGAAAGTGGGAAAGAGACGGGCTGAGATCTGTGTTCTAATCTATTCTTAAATAGACAGTTAAATAGACGGTCAATCTCTGTATAGCAAGAGAGTTATAGAGATCCTAACTCCACAAAATCAAATTTCCAAGAGATCTGTAGAGATCCTCCTAACTCCACAAAATCATGCAATTTTCAAGTTTTCTTAAGGAGTGAGGGATCGTCCTTGCTCCGTCCAGGTAACAGCGTTGGATGATCGAGGACATCGTTGGAATTGAGAGAGGCACTGGGCTTGAGACACCAGCCGTGTGAGGGAATTAAGGGAACAAAAGCATGACATGCTTGTGGAGATAACCTGGGTTTTAACCGATGAACAAAAGGTTGGTTCTGGGAGGGGCTTCCAAGGGACTAAAAATGTCAAATCCAGTGGATATAATAGTTTGCTCTGTCTTTAACAAATATAATTTGTTTTCTTTTAAAAAGGTTATCTTCTTCACAATATGTGGAGGTGGCTATTTTGTCATAAATGGGACCACGAGATTAATGGAGACGACAGTAGATGGCTCTATGGAGAACCGGCAGATGGAAGAAAGGGAACATTGAGAGACAATTACGTGCTCCAATTGCGACCATTTAATTTGTATCCCTTTTCCCACAACAGAAACGAGACTGTCTCTCTGTAGGAGAGAGCCTTGGCTGTGTCTGTGAGGCAACAGAAGCTGCAGCCCTACCATCATCACCCTCCTAAACAAATAGAGTTCAGCTTTTTTGGCCTTTTCCACGGACTGACCTGCTTCAGGAATCAGTTTCCCTCGGTTTCCCTGCATAAGATAATAGTTCTCTGAAATCCATACCCACCCATGTCAGATTCCATGTGTCTCCAGCTCAATAAATTGCTGTAGATGAGAGCAACGTGTCATAAGACTGTACCAGCGGACAAAAATTAGTGTGATAATATGAACGAAAACCTGTTTAGAATCCTATAAGTGGGGGTTTAATCTCCCCCCAAACCAGATGTGGACATAGAAATTGACATTATTTAGGATCACATGGCGATGCCAACGCCTTTCACATTTATCATTTTACACCAAGTTGTTGTCATAGTGGGAATTCAAACAGAATTTTCTTGGGATAATAAAAGTAGTAGTAATAAAAAAAGAAAAACCAAATACAACGCCAAATGCAAGTTTCAATGTGGAGGAAAAGGATATGCAACAGCGACACGACCTTCCAGGATTTGACATTTAATAAAGATTATACTCCTCTAGAACGCGAACAAATTCACAGATTCCATCCTCCTCACCCTGCCTCTTTCTTTCCTGAAAAAAGGTTGATGCTTAATTTCAGAATTAGTCACTGGTAGGAGATACCATGAAATCTCTGCCTCTAACCACCATGTCAGCATGCTAATCTGTTCTTAGCTGGATGCGATTTGTGTTGATTAACAAAAACCACACATGTCAACATGAAAATCAGTTTTTATCCGGATGCCATTTTTGTATGCATTGCTGATCTTGGCACAGGTAAGCTACATTGTTCCCCATGATGCGTTACGTTCCCAGCACTTTTTTCTCAAAGCGCCCGCCTAGATTTTTTAACATGCACATGCACGCATTCTAGTGTCTGAAGCACAGGTCAAGTATTTCCAAAACTATTCTGATGTATTTCAGAGCAAATAAGTCCAATGATAATATAGTAATACTACTGCCATGCAAACTTTTCCAAGTCTTCTGCCATGTCTTCATTTAATAGTTAACAGCAATTAGCTCAAACAATTTTTACCTGAGGCAGGTCTTTTAAATGATTCCCAGGCCTTATCAGAAAGCATTGTATGGAGGCATTGAAAGCAAAACAGGCTTTCATTGATACTGATAACTGCAATAAACACAAGAATTTATTCCAAGGTTCAGACACAACCAATGACAAGAAATACTTAATTATTATCACAAAGTAGATAGTCCATAAAAATCAATGAAGAATTTCAAAAAATCAGAGCAGAAGAGACATGTCCCCATCAGGGTTTCAATCAGCACAACTCACATACTAACTGCTCGCCACCAAGCACAACTCACCACATTCACATGGAAAACTCAGGCACAAAATGCATGCGATTGGAATACATCATGCTAGGACCACCAAAAGCCAATCAGTGTAACCTTTGGACAATGAATATTTTTCCATCAGGGATAAATCCCAATCAGCAGCAACTTATCTTGGTTGGTGAGGGAGTAGTATTGGGAGCAATCCAGGGTTTTACTTTCTTTCCCAATGGAAAAAGGAGAACTTTTTCTCGTTTGGAGAAATTCTTCCCCAAATTTAGAAGGCTTGTCTCACCCATCATTCACTAACAGCTATAATATCTGTTTCCCTACTTGTGAGTTGCAATTTCATGTTGTGAGTTGCCATTTCGTGTGACCATTGCTTTACATATGCATGTTTTCCACCGTTCCTAATACATGTTGAATGTATTGCAAACAGGCACGCCTATCCACCGAGTCTTGTACATTTTTTAAGTAGAAGAGATCTGTAGTTGGCTAAGAAAAATCCTTAAAAACTACCCAACGATTCAAATCATCCATTAAATTTCCTGTTTCAAAGAAACTCGGACTCGCAATATGCATATTGAGAGCACCTTCTCTCAGATCCACCTCATGGACTATCCTGACAACTGATCAGATGAAATTGCCACAAAAAAAAGGCCTTTCAATTGCATTATGGGAAAGCAATATGTTACAGAGGAAACTGGTAAACAACAAATTTTTGCTGCCCGTTAACATTTTGAGTTTTATCAACATCCAAAAAATAGGTGAAAAAAGAATACCTCATGAGAAGACCGTGGGCTTTTGAACTCCTGATCGAGGAATACCCAAGATGGCTATAATTCCAGCAGCAAAGGCAGCAAGTGCTCCAATAGCAATGGCAGGGGAGTTTCCACCACCAAATATTTGATCCCATGGTCCACTTCCCAGAGAAACCACCACCTGTTTTTGACATCAGATTTTAACAAATAAATGACAACACAAGAAAATCCTAACTTGATGTTTTCCTGCAGAAATTTTTTTACATAAATCGTAGGGAATTCAATATGTAAAGGCATAAGAAATCATTGGAAGTACAATCTGCTGGAAAAAAGGATGTGTACTGCACAAGTACTCGCATTAACTGAAAGCATCTATCCATCACCTGGGAATTTTCTTTGCAATTTTTCACACATTGCATCAGCATAAACTTATAATCTAGAATTCTGCCTGGCATGGATTGAACCAGCTTTTGATTTATTTTATCTAGTTTGCTAAATTTACAGATGACAAAGGCAATATTGCACCAGTTCATGCCAGGCCAAGTATCTATCTATCATAATCATGGTGACAAACTAGTTTACAACATTGCCAATTCTCCAATGGGATAAAACTGACATGTGAATAATAAAATGCAATAGAGAGAAATTTTCACATCTTCTCAAAAGTTTCAGCAAGAAATAGGCAATTATGATTTAAGGTGCCCACCACTCAGGAGAGCTTTCCACATTTGATAGAGGACACCACTTCTTCATTTAAAAGAACCAAGATTAGACAAGGTTCTTAATTGCAACAGATAATTGATTCAGAAAGGATAATGTTGCTTCACAAGGGTAGAACTTATTTCATCAGACCGAAAAATACAAGTATTAAGTGGGCCAGAACACTTTTCGACAATAATTTTATGCAACAACATACAAATTATCTGAGTGGAAACTCACATTTTGGCGGAGAAGTGGAGTATCAATATTTTCATTTTTGTGATATAAATTAACTATGCATTGATGTAAAAACAATATTCTTTTTACTAAAAGGCACATTAAGAGTTAACATATATTAGTTATATATAGTTGTCAATTGGTTAGCTGATTTTTAACCTAACCTTTACCTCTTAGATTTTAACTCATTTAATTGTATCGTTGGCTTACCTAAATGATTGATAAGTCTCTTGTATAAATGCCACTTAATGATATGGATAAAAATAATTCAGTCTAATTCCATTTTTCAATTTCGTATCAGGGTTTTAGGCTAACCTAACTTGATTTCTTGACAAGATTTAATGACACTTGACAACTTTTAATGACACTTTCATGCTGTTTTTTCTTACAACCACTTCAATCAACCCTAGTCTTCTATGTTTGATGAGCAATCTACTATGTACAACAGTGACAAAGTTTTTGTAGATTCAGAAATCAAGATATTATTGCATTCTTCTCAGATCCATATTAACTGGATGGTACAAATTATCATGCTTGGTCTAAAATTCTGGAAATGCATATTGTTGATGGGATGAAGGATTATATTATGGGGGGAAAGGTTGCACTCGTTGAAAACGATCCATATTATGATGAATGGGAAAAACAGGATGTTCTAGTTGAGCCATGGCTTATCAACTCTAGGACTCCCAATCTTATGTCACACTTAGTTAGAGGAGTTATCTTGATGCATCCAACTCTTCCCAGGTTTATAAACTAATAAAGAAAACCTTTCAATTACTTCAGGGTGGCAGACCCCTCACTAAATACCATAATGAACTAAATTCCATTTTTATGAAACTTTACTATCGAATGACAAATGATAAAGTTGCTAAGACAGTGTGGAGAAACAGAGAAAAAAGATGACTGAGGATTGAGTTTACATGTTTGTTGCAGGTCTTGATCACAATTTGGATCAAGTCAGCAGTTGTGTCCTAGCTACCTCTCCTTTACCCAGTTTGGAAGAAGCACACTCTGTAGCTTGTCGAGATGTGCAAAGATTGGTTATCATGAGAACTAAAGATCATATTGAGGCTTCAGCCCTTGCCATCTAGAAGAATAGTTACCTTTCAGTCCCTCCTTATTCATCACATAGCAGCAAACATATAATAGATACTTGCTGGAAGATAGAAGCAGGGTAATCCATTGTGGTTTAAGCTTAACAAAGCTAAGAGAAAAAACAAAAAGTCCTCCCATATTGTTATTGAAACATCTCAATCTTTTGCTTCCCGTGCATCATCGCAAGTCTTCTTGAAGAGGTAATCCTAGTTTAGGTCTTGTCGACACGATTGAAAATAAAAAATAACAGTTTGTTATAAGTCAAAACCTCCAAATATAATAATACTGTAGCTATAGGGAAACACCCGAAATATTTATTTTTTAATAATCCCAGTCTACTTGTCAAAAGGCTAACACAACCTTTTCTATCGAGATTTTTGAAAATCCTAACAATTTTAAATGTGAAAAATAAAATAGAAAAATTATTACCTTTAGATAGAAAAACCTAATAATATTGAATAGGAAAAAAAATAAAATTCTTAAATCAATTAAGAAAAAACAAAAATAACCTAGGAAAGTATTTATTTTTCCAAAAATCTCATCATTACTTCTTTTGCTAATAACATATGGATTATTGACTTAGGAGCTATTGATTACATGACTAGCAATTCCTCCTTATTTGATTCACTAATATCTCCGTATGTCAAATCTATTGAGGTTGCTAATGGGGCTCCTATGCTAATTATTGAAGCCGGCAATGCCTCACTATCACCCACACTCTCCATATCTTTTGCTTTACTTGCTCCTACTCTTTTTAAAAATCTGCTCTACATTAGCTATATTGCCAAACATCTTAACAATTTTGTAATATTTTATTCTACCCATTATGTGTTTATGGACAATCTCACAAAGAGATTGATTAGCATTGGTAAAGAGAGAGGAGGTCCTTGCTGCTTGGAGGAAGCTAGAGCAAGTTTAGCCAATGTCTTCAAGTAGAGAAGATGTCAAGGAAAAAAAAAATTCTATTATGACATTGTTGGTTGGGTCATCTTTCATTTGCCTTTTTAGAATATTTATTTCCTAAGTTATTTTGTGATATTTTGTTTCTCGCTTACGATGTGAGCAATGCGTTTATGCTAAAATCATCCTGTTCCTTTTCAATGAAAGTTCAAATCCTTTTATATGACATTTATACTTGATGTTTTGAGTCCTTTTTCTACCCTTTCTGCTGTAGGTCTCAAATACTTTATTTTTTATGATGATTTCACTAGGATAAGCTAGGTATATTTACTATAAAATCTAAGAGTGATATTATCCATGTTATTCCTAAATTTTACAAAATGATTGTCACACAATTTCATAGGTCTTTCATTCTAACAATGGTTGTGAGTTTGTGAATCAATCCCATGTTGATTTCTTCAAAGCTCATGGCATAATCCACCAAACATGTGCCTACACACCACAATAAAAAGGCATAGAAGAATGTAAGAACCAACATCTCCTAGATGTAGCCCCGTTATTATGTTTTATTATGCATGTTTCTAACCATTCCTAGGCTAATGTTGTCATGACTATTGTCTTCCTTATTAATAGGATGTTTGCCCGTATTATTCCTTCTACTCTCGATCTTTTTCCTATGACTTTTGGTTGTGCAAATTATGACCATATTCACTCTCTTCACAGGGATAAGCTTGATCCTCATGCCCTTCGATAGTTACGCTAATTCCCAAAAAAGATACAAGTGTTTTCACCCCCTAAAGATAAATACTATATATCCATGGATGTTTGGTTATGTGAAAAAAAAGGTATTATCTTTCCAAGGAGGTGCCTTTTGTCCCTCTTATAGGGGTGATTCGTAATAAGGACATTCATTATTGGCATAAAAGAGATTGTGGAATTCAGGCAAGAGGGAGGATTTAGCTGCTTTAGATGAGAAGATATCCTTTGATCCTGTAAAAGAGGAAGTATCCAGATATGAAGAGGGTAGGGATGAAAGGCCCACTTAGTTGTTCCAAAAGGGTCATACAAGGAGGAACAAGAATGTAATTGTGAAGCCTCCACCTCCTTTTGATTCCATTACTTCTCTTAATGATTATAGGTAAGCCAAGATTCATTGTATTCCAAAAGGCATTGTATGGACTGAAACAATCGTCAAGCTTTTGATTTGGCCAGTTGAGTCAATCAATGAATAAGTATGGTTTTAAGCAAGCTTTGTTAGATCATACAATGTTCTATAAAATGAAAGGTGATAGTAATTTATTGGGATATCTCAAGGAATTAGCTAAAATTGTGTTTCAATACGAGGATTTCGAAGTTAGTTCGGATTTATATTTCCTTCATCACATGGTTAGATGTAGGTTAAACAGCACATAATAATTCAGATTTACTACTAATAGAAGCCAAAAAGAATGCATTTTCAGGGCTGCTGCCATATTTACCAAACTGCCACATTCTAAGATCTATAACTAACAATGTAGCTGAAGTCAAGGGTATTTCATGAAGTCACCTTTCGCTCCATTTTTAATATTGGACTTAATCTGATTATCATGTGTATAAATTACTGAAATCATTCGTGTGGTCAAAACAAGAGGCAAATTATAAAATAAAACAAAAATTGAGGAATCATTAGTCAGAAGGCAGAAGGAGACTCTGCATGATTCTAAGTATCACTGGGGTCTGACAAGTACATGGAAATCACAGCAACAGCACCTATTATTATATGAGGAACATGCTCCAGCAGGAAGAACTTAGTTTATGTCTTTAGAAGATTATATGTAGTTTGTGTCTTCAGGTGAAAGTAACTAAAGGTGATTTAATTTCTTTCTAATTAGTTGTTATTGCTGTATTTTGACAGCCATCAAAAGGCATAACAGCGAACAAGTCAGCATCACATTCAGGGTCAGAAACAAAATTTACATATTATTTTCTTCAACGGTGATTTTTTTTTAAGGAAGAAGAAAAACTTTCTTTACTATTTGTCCTATTTTCAGCAAGCAGGAAGACAAGAGACTAAATAAGTGAGAGGAAAGAGAAACCTGTGGAAGCACAATTGCCAGATTAAGAACACCCATTGACAACCCTGTAAGAACCAATTATCGATTGCAGTGATTACTTAGCCATGTCACCAAAACATAATTTTGTAAATACAGGCACAAAGGAGTAGTGCCCACCTTGTCCAAGTCCCAAGGATTCAATACGTGAGGAAACCATAGCATATGGAACACTGTAAGTGATCTGCAATCAATAATGACATCAGTTTTCTTCTGGAATAAGCCACAGAACAATACTTCGATCAGGAAGCAAGCACGGCAAACAAATCTATATTTCCTTATCAATAGAGTATGGTCAAGTCCCAGCACATTGGCCCTATTCTGGCATATAACTTCAATAAATGTAAATGTAAACAGTAATTTTCAATTCCCTTCTTTTCTTTTGCTCCTTCTCTTTTATAACTCCCATCATAATAGTAAAAACATTAATAATAAAAGGACTATCATCATAAATCACATGTTTCAGGTGTCATATAAGAAGAAAGTTCATACTTTAGCCTTTCAACCTAAGAAAATCAACAACTTGATATGAACTACATGGAGGGTGTGACCCTCAGCAAGCATAACCCACAACATACAGAGGATGCAGAACCCATAGAAAAATGCTATTGTTTACTTGATTCTTGACTGCTGACAAAACATTTGACTAGAATATTTAGCAGAAAATCTAAAGATCCTTTAGAAGGAGTTTTGCAACTTACCGCCAATGGCATGCCAAGCACTGCAAAAATCACTAGCGCAATTACTACAATGCTATCTGGTGGTAGATTATGTCCCATGTAGCCAATATGGCTTGCCACATAGGACAGTACAAGCATTGAAAGAAAGCAGAGAGCCATTAAGATGTTCGAAAGGCCCCATAAGAAACCTGCTCCCCACTTGCTGCAGAGCTTCTCCATGAGCACAGATGTCACTCCAAGAATCACTGAATTGAACATCAGACCAAATGCACCCATTCTGACTCCAGTGTTATAATTCTGTCCTTCATTTGGCTTGCCACCATAAATTTCTCGACCCATCCAGTCAGTGTCAAAGAGCAGAAATGGAAACCAACCAATCCAATTCAAAGCAGTAACAAGCAATATTATCCATACAGTTGATGGGAAATATCTAAAAGTCCCAAATAGCTCCCAGAGGAAAGCCTCTTGTTCAGAGTTTGACTGGCCTGGCATTTCCTCATCAGCAAGCATAGATCTGGCAGGCAAATCTAGAGGTGATTCTTGAGCTGCTGAGATGCTTATGCAGGCAGTAATTGCCATGAAAACAACATCGAGATAAAAGGCAGACTTGAGATTCGCACAGTCAATATTGCATGCAGAAGTAACAGTAAAAGGAAAAACCTTGTACCACCCATTATATGATCCAGTGGCAAAACCAAGAATATTACCAATAGCCATGAAAAGTGAGAAATAAGCATTTGCGACTCTAGTTCTTCGATGATCTTTTCCTGCAATGCCAAATCACCAACAGACAAAAATCAAATTGCTGCGTATTTTCCTTGTTTGATCTTTTTATACATACCATGTACAAGCAAATGGAGCTTGTGCTTTGCGAGAAGAAAGAAACATGATGCATGCACATAGTCATTTTATCAATAGGACATCTCTTTTCTTAGGGAAAACATAGAAGAAGATGATTGCCCATATCCTTGTTGAGAACCACAAAAATAACACCAGCAATTCATAACTCTCACCTCCTTATTGTTGAAGGTATTGTTGTTTAATTAAATAAATAGTAGTGTTTTGAGCCTCAGAGAAAAATAGCAGAAGGATTAAACACTGCTGCAACCCAGTACATAGATCCCTCTGCCGTACATAATCATGGCATTAAACCCTTTTTTTACTATTATTGTCAGAGATACATGCCAAACACAGCACAATTCATAAAGGCTTTGTTCCAGGTAGTATCCAGGAATTAACCACATTATGACCTCAAGTCCAATTCACATAGCTAAAGAACTTCTCCTTGGGACAAACACATTGAATAAATAAATAAATAAATGACAGGTTTAGGAACAACAGACAAACTTCAAATACCAAAGATTCAGCGTGCATACCATTACAAATACACAGTATTCATATGAATGAACTATGGGTAAAACATAAGAACAGTGAACACATGAGCAGATAAGAATCATTTCTTATAAAAAGGCTGTGCAAGGTACTTCGCATTACAACAAGGAAATTTGACAGTCAGAAGAGCAGTGAGGAGGTTCATTTAATCAGTTTGATCCAGTACTTAATCAGTTCCCGCTTCACAAAACAGTCACGGCAATACCAAAAGAAAGCACTGGTGTTAAATATTTATTATGACCCACTTTACATTGCATCATTAGAGTAGATATATTTCGATTCACTGAGAAGAAACAAGCCACTGACTAGAAACAGGCCATTCTCCCTGTTAAGAGTACATCAATGAGATTCTGTTCCTTTCAGGAAGCTTTAATAGCCCCTAAGGTAAGCTTGAAGCTTCGACTCCCCATGTTCCAAAATAGAAGATAGCAAATTGATCAAACAGGCACACATGTAAAGTATATCTTTCAAAGCTACAAATGAGCTGGATAGAAAATGCTCATTCACCACCCATTTCTTCCACTATCTTCCCATGTGCGTTGTATAGCATTTGTCCACAAATCCCAAATTCCAGAAAATGACTTCAAAATGCAAAATGAACACTTGTTACTGTTGCTAATCTCGAAGAAGCTTTAGGTATGAAAGCTCCTCTGCCTGAACCACGTCCAATATGACTTTCAAATTGTAAAATCGTTTCATTTGAAATTCCATACTAATTACGGAAATCTACTATTTAAGGAATTATACTCAAGAAAATAGTTTTTTAATCAGAATGAGATTCAACTGTCCAATTTCCCCGGTCGACATGGAGAAAGCGAACATTTTTTAAACTGCCTTTAGTTGCCCCCATCTCCATATCTATTTAAATGGAAGGAAAAATAAAGAAGAAGAAGAAGATAAAACAAGACAGAAACAAAGAAGCAAACTCAGATCACACAACATGGAATATGCGGATCCCACCTAGAATTGATACATCTTGAATCATGCTATTAGACGATCAACACAATCAACCATACATACTAGGCCAAACCCACATTGGCCAATACCCACCACAACAGAGACTCCAATTGCTCACCAACCAGTCCGGTCCCACCAACCGATATGACCCCACCAGAAATTCTAGACGCCGTGTAGCAATCCGAAATCATGTGCTATGGACATTATCGTCCGTAAAATGATCAAAAGTGGTTCCGTTTAGCACTCGTCAGACAACAACGGAATCTTAAAAAGATAAAGCAGCATCAATAATGAAAACTTAAATAATTAAAAATCATCAAAAACCCCTCTAATGATTAATCATTTAAAAAATAAATAAAAATAAGATGCCAAACGTAAGTCAGAGAGGACATCTCACACCACCACATAAAAAGTTAAAGGAAAACAAAAACGAAAATGAATCGTAGCAAAATGATATTCTCAATTAGGTTTTTGATTTCATTTCAACTAAATTAATCTAATTCGCATAAAATCAAATCAAGCAATGAACAGCTTTAAAATGAATTATTATAGTTACCAGTAAGATCAGCGAGAAGAGCACGACAAGGACCCTGGGTCATATTATTAGCAACATCGAGAATCCAAAACCCAAACACAAAAGCGCCAATTGCTCTTGGTCTAACACCTCCTCTATCGCCTAAACACCACCCAATGTCAGCGGAATGACCGATAATCAAAACCGATATCGCAATCAAAAGCGAACCCGCAACAATAAACGGCCTCCGTCTTCCAAACCGGCTGGTGCACCGATCGCTCATGACGCCAACAAGAGGTTGCACAAACAATCCCGATAATGGGCCGCACAACCAGATTATACTGGCCCATTTGTGAGGGATTCCCAGCTCCTGCACGTAGGGTGTTAGGAGAGAGAGCTGTAACGCCCAGCCGAATTGTATCCCACCAGCGATTGATGTCACGCGGAGGAGTTGGCGTAACGGGACTCTGCTCGATTGTTGTTGGTGGTGTCGAGTTGACGGGGGTCGGTTCGTTTGTCGAGACCTGCTGGCTCGATGGGGCTCTGGGTTAGCGACTGGCATGGTGGCTGTTTATTTTGTAGAAATGGTAAGCGGACGCAATACCGCGCGCTCCAGCCCGCTCTTATGCGTTGTGTGTTTGGTTTTGTTTTCCCTTCTCTTCTTTCTCCAAAACTGTATTTTTAGCTCCTGTAAGGTCAAATGAAGAGGAGAAAGGGAGAGTGGAAAATGGCGGTTTCTGTTGATAGATATAATTACGACACTACCCTTATCGGTGCTGAGCAACTTCCGTGCGGAGCGGATCAGGATAGAAGCGGATAATTGGGGGAGGGTATATTTCGGTAAATCATGATTAAGACGAGGGTAAGTAGTTGATGTATGGTTATATTTGAACGAGGATTTTGGAGAGAGTGTTGTCGGGCGGGTTTGAAATAACAGGTATTACCGTATAAATAAATAAAAGATACAGCTAAACTGCGGTTACAATTATTAGTATAAAGCGCTTTTGGTGCGAAGGACACGTAAGTGGTTGATCGATGTTTGGACCCGGGAGGTTCAAGTGTCCGAGGTCGGCTGACATGGCCCACCGGGGCCCATTGATGTTGCTAACGTTTTCGGCCTGGCTCGAGCAAATATCTTGTTTATAGTAGTTTGCTTTTTGGCTGTCAAGGTGCTTCACATGCGACCCTTGATCAATTATGTCAAATGATTGCTTGTGCTGCACCAGCAATCAAAAATGTCAAAGCGACTGGGCAGGTAGTGTTATTATTATTATTTTTAAAAATATTTTTCATTTTTAAAAAATAATTTTTAAAATCAATATATAAAATGAACTAAAAATACCATTAAAATATTAATTTAAAATAAAAATAAAAAAAATAATTTTTTTAAAAAATAATTTTAAAACTAAAAAACAAACAGGACACTTGAGTGTTGAATTTAATCTAATCCAATAGCTTCTTAACACGTCATTATATAAGAATAGCTCATTTTGATATTAAAACATTTTTTTTTATTTTTAATAATTATTTTTATATTGATATAAATAAATTTTAATAAAACACTATTTGGAATGAATTTATAATACAGCCTTGTTGCGTTATTTTTGTCAGGAAGGGATAAAGAGAAAGGAAAGAGGGAACTATAGCCACCAGGAAGAGTAACTGTTTGCTGTGATGAAATCCATTTTTCTAGCTATTCCGGACTCTGTTTGTCCACGTGTCGAAATTCCCGGGTCTCTATTTATATTTCTCTACATTTTTCTGTTTCAACATGAGAAAAATATGCGGTAATATCAGGAAATGGACAGGAGCAAACAACCGAGCAAAGGACTGCAGCTAACTCTGTTCGCCGTCCCCCCCTCCACAGTAACACGTGAAACTCTATTGAGATTCATGACGATGTCAAGAAAAAACAATTCGTCAATTTTTTTCTTCAGAATTAATTATCCTCAACGTTATAGGATTTAATTGGTTAGATTTTTTTTATTATAGAAATTTACCCTGTTTTTTAGTTTAATCATTTGTTTTACTTTATTTTTATTTTTTTAAAAAAAAATTACAGATTCCATCCTAGAAATTATATCGTTAAAATCATAAAATTACCGTGGAGTATAAAAAGAATAAAACAGCCGCTAAAACTCCCCCATATCTTCTATTCTAGCCGCCGCCGCCGCCTGTGCTTGCATGCAAATCCCTGTTGCTTTTCCATCTTTTCATTGTCACCAATCTTTTTTTTTCACTATTCGCATAAAATTTCTACTTGGAGGATCGTCGCGTACGATGCAAATTGTACATGATAGGGGGCATTGCTTGACGATTTGAATGAACCCATGCAATTAACTGCAGTTTCGTGCTGACTGGTGGTGATTTACCCTTTATCTCGCGTTTGTTTATGTTACAGTGCTTCCCTGTTTGCACTCTGTTTACCCTCTCGAGTTAATAATTATTTAAATCAGTGATCAAATTTCTTTTATTGCTTTATAAACATGATTTGATTTGATCTGCAGCTTTGCGAAGACACCAATCTGGAAAATTCTCAGAACATTGATGTTTAAGGTTTGAAACTCATAATATTGAGGCCTTCTTCTTCATCTTATTTTGATGCATTTAGGAGAAACATATTCTCGATCTCAAGGTATGAACTCGGAAAGCTAAAGGAGGGAACAGCAGTCTGGTGATGCATGTGTCGGTTGTGCTATGCTTGTCATGCTCGACTACTACTTTAAAAAAACAAAACACGTTTAGTCAACGCCCGTTTTGCTTCGATCAGCATCCGATTTGCTTAGGAAACAAGTAGTTGTCAATTAAAAAAAAAAATTGATTGCTTCTAAAACAAAGTACACTGTCCCCTGCCTTTAAACAAAAACAGAGCTTTTTGCAGTGAGGGTATTTTTTTCCTATTTAAAATGTTAAATTTCTTCATTATTTGTTTTAACAAATTACATAAATATCACAAATGCAAGTATTTTACATGAATTAATTCAAAGCTCTTTTCTCTCTAACAAAAAATATACATGCATGCCCTCATGTTGCCGGAAGACCATGATGTTATAAATTGTTTAATATAAATAAAATGTCTATGTTATAGTATTCTTAACATGGCAGGGTTTTTGTTGGTCATGTAATTTAATAAGGTACTATTTTAAATATTCTTAAGCACGTAAATAATCAATTATCAAACTTTCTCTGTCTTTCGATGCAGCATTCAGAGCATAATATCATATAAGAATACCAAAGAAACTCTCGACCACCAGACATGTCTCTTATGTTAACTAAATATATGGTTTAGTCACCAACAATGACATTAATTTAAATATTAACACATTATTATGATTTTGTTTGTATTATGACAAATATTTGACAGCTAAGTTTGTGTTTTTGCAGGCTGGTGTATATAATAATTCTGGGCTTGAATCTATGATTTGATCCTCTTACCTCGCCTCAAAAATATCTTATGGATAGAACCTTATTATTTATTTATTTACTGGAAAGAAAGAGAGAGAAAAAAAGCCACTCGACCTGGGAAATAAAAAGGAAAATTCTCAAAATGGCAGGATGGAGGGTGATGGGCCTTTATACACAAGATGGGCTTCTGGAGCCCGTCATGAACAGGCCCTTTAACCCTCTTCAACCATTCACCAATTGTTTATAAATAGACCGTGGGCTTACAACATACGACGTCGAGACAAGAAGCACAGATTTGATTCTACGCGAACGGGCCGTATCGGTCCTATAGCCACGAAATCCAGCTGGCGGTGGATTTTATCAGCAACGTTCTCGAGGCCTATCCTTCAGGTATAGTATGAAATTTTAGAGAGGTGTTTTTTTTAAAAAATGATTTTTTTTAATTTATTATTATTATTATTGAAATTTTAAATTATTTTGATTTATTTATATTAAAAATAAATTTTAAAAAATAAAAAAAATATTATCTTAATATATTTCCAAGTTAAAAATATTTTTTTTTTAAAAAAAAAAGTAACATCTCTCCATGCTCCTTGTCTCCCCAGTCCTTTCAAGGCCTTCAAATACCAGCCTTGCAACCATTTATTTCTGTAAGCAGAAACACACACAGGCGCCTCACTCTCTCTACACATATGATGGAAATGGTGGTTAGCAGAAGCAGCCTGGACCATTGGGATTAGTTGAGCACAGGTTCAAGATCCGGTTACCGTGCACTCTGAAAACTCTTTTTTTTTTTTTAATTACAAGACTAGTTGAATGATTCTTGAGTCTTTTTTTTATATATATACGTTTACGCGTGTTAGGTTAGGGTATCAAAAATTTATTTTAATTTGAATAATAATTTTAAATTTAAGTATAAATAGTAAGATATCCAATTCATAAATATTCATTTACCATTAATTTAATATCACGGTAATGATTATTTTTTAAAATTTATTCTAGATATCAACATCTTAAAATAATATAAATACATAAAAAAATAATTTAAAAAAATAAAAAATTAAAGTTTTTTAAAAAATACATTTAAAACACAAAACAACATTAATTTAATACACCGGTGCCCATTATGGCCCCAATCTTTTCTTTCTGGATATAATTCACATACGGTTGCTCATGCAAGCTATCCGGGGGTCCATCGGAGCAAAGCCCATGTTGATGGAAGCAAAATGATGGACCCCGAATTTGAGATGAGCCCACTTTTAAGTGAAACTTATGGCCCAAGTCCAGATACTAATGACGATAGACACTGTGTTAATGAATGATCATCGTCGATAGCTTGAGATAAGATAAGGTAGAATCTGGATTAGCGGAGACTATCCTAAGTAGTAGCTTCAATTTTAGAGTGCCCAATATATTTTCTTCCTATCTATGTGGTCAACGGGGGTGATTTTGTCTTTTAAAATATTTTTATTTATATATAAAAAAAGAATAGTCTTTATTTATTAAAAAAGAAATTTGTAACTAAGGAGACTGGTGTTTTTCGACATGTGGCTGGCTTCAAGTTTTGAATGGATAGATATGCCCTCTTCCACCCTTCTCAATTTATTAAACTAATATATAATGATAAAATGAATGCAATTCTAAAAATATCCTAAATTGTTTATGTGTCAGTGCATCCAAAAAATATCAACAAAACTTTATCATCCAATCAAAATCTAACACAAATTATGTCCCTCTTACTGTATATGCAAATAAAAAATATCATAACATTGATACCAATTTTTTAAAACAAAAGATTATGAGAAAAAACTTGAACCAAAAACTTCAAATTTATAATTTATTAGCATATATTTATTGTGAATTATGTTTACTTGTAAGGATGTTTGGTGAGGTGCGAAAATAAAAAATTAAAAAATCATTTTTTATATTTTACCAATCCACGTCAAGATACTTAAAAGTTTTTAGTAGTACAATGTTATAAAAATATATAAATTATATATTAAAACTTTATATAATAATCTAAGTTTTTGAATTAAGATAGTAGTTTAAATTGAATTATAATACTACTTAGACCCTTATTATTTTTCAATTAAATCTTATATGAAAATAAAACTATGAAATCAAGTGATACAATAGTATTTATTTTAAAAAATAAAAAAAAAATTATTTTGAATTATTATATATTTTAAAAAACACATTATCGTTTGATTTTAGTATTATAATAGAAAATTCCCAATGCAATCTTAGTCAATAAAAAAAATGACATAAAAAATATACAAATCTTGGTTTAAATGTTTTTTCATATGTATAAAATATATTATAATTATTGTTTAAACAACACCACAACACAACAATAACACTTTATTATTATTATTATTATTATTACTACTATTAAAATAAATAAACAGTAATAATATAATCAAATTTAAATAATTGATTATACATGAAATTGAGCATATAAATTATACCTGTTGACAATACACCTAATCACGAAATCTTTTGATTAAACGTTGCATAGGTAATTGGTCAGGACACCAGCATATAAAACCTTGGTTTATATGAAGTCAGTAGCTTAACAAGCTTAAAAGGCTCCGTATCGCAGCATGACATCAAACTACCGGACTAAATTCCAAAACCGAATAAATGAATGAATAAGCGAATAAATAAATATCCCGACAGCACGTTATTTTTTAGTCTAACCATTTAGATTAGTTTATGTTCAGAGACTAGTTTATTCGCACGCCCTACGTTTGCTGACCGAATAAAAAATTCTAACTTGAAAATAATAATAAAAATATTTAGTATTATCATCAAAATTAGTTTAGTGAATTAATCTTTAAGCCTTTTACCTTACTCTTATCTAATTTAGATATAAAATTAATCTGTATATAAGTTATTCTAATATAATTTAATTAATTTTATAAATTTAAAAATAAACTGAATGATTAGTAGAAAAACATGATTCAATTTTAAAAAATTTATAAAATATTATTTTTAATATTAAAATAATAATTAAATTAACCCAAATTTTATAATTTAACTTGTTAAACTTCTAAGTCAGGTTATATAATTTATTGAGTTTAATAATTTTTTAAATATTGTATTCCTATTATATTTTAAAATTTTATTTTTTGTTGATAAAATGATTTAAAAAAAGCACAAGAACTTTTTTTAAAAAAAGAAAAAAAATCCAGCTTATTGTTGACACATGAACATGTGATTTTTACTTCAAATCTTTAACCTGTCTTGTTAGTTAATGTCAAAGTTAATAACTGAGCTCCGTTTGATGAAAATTATGACCTGGGCATTTCATCTGTAGAACCAATCTCAATCAATTATCAATGACCAGACAAATGTTTCTTCAACATTCGTTTTCGGACAATGAACTACATGTTCTCTAGCTTATGCTAACTAACAGGGCAAAAACCCGCAATCAAAACTCAAAACAACCGCTGCCCCGCCCCAAACCTCCCTCTCAAGCTACGTAGAAACCTACTTTATTTTTACTTAGACAACCATGTACGATTCTCGAACGCCCTTGTCCTCAGGGGGAGATGAAGTTGGGCAGCATCCTCTTGTAATGACGGGGGAAAATGACATGCTATCAAGATATATATACATGCCACGATCGAATCCCATGTACAGAATCCAACACAGATCAGTTAACTGGATCTAAAGGTTGAGGGGCCTCGTGAGTTGGTTAAGAAGCAGTGAGTATTTTATTTTAATTTGATCACTTGAAAAAGGTTACAGGCACCATGTTTTGACAGAAAGAAAGTGGAAATTGAAAGAAGAAAAGGTATATTCAAAGTTGGAAAGCTCACTGATAATGTAGTCAAAGTTGTTTGATGAAGTCGGACTAGTTAGATCGTGAGTGGATATGTCATCGACAAAAGCTGGTCAGTGATGCCAATGGGCAGTGACGCACCCTGCACTAGACTATTTTTTATGGTGTCCCCTGCAGGAATGGGCCCGATAAAAGCCTTATGTTCAACGCCGAGGAAGCACATTTTCTTTTCTACAGCCGGTAGAGAGCGAGAGAGACTGAGGGTTTTAATTGTAAGAGGGCAGGTGACCGTTAAGGGTGTGAGAAAATGTGAACGAGTGGGTGGAAGACCATGACCTTATGAGTGGATTTATGAGTGTTCACGTTCCTCTTCGAAGTGGCAAGTGCTCAATTATTGGCCAAATCTCGAGACTGATCATCTTTGTTTCTAGTGCTTCTCCCCTTTCCCCTTCTTTATATCATGATAATGTTTGAAGGGAAGAACTCACTATGATGTGTTGCTTTTTGTCCGTTGTTGGGTATATTTATGGCTACTCCCATGGGAATTATTGACAAATGTCAAAGAGATCATGTGCTTGCCACTGTTTTACTGTTAAGGTTCTCGGTTGTTTACACTAAGCATTTCCATTGTCCCTATCCTCTACATAAATATTCCATCTATCAATAGCGGTAATTTATGTCTGATTATCTGGATTCTAGAGCATGTCTGCTTTCCAAAAGAGAAAAAAAAATAAAAAAATCAATGATGCCTTTAATAAACAAGCAAATAATTGATGAGCCCATTGCTTACGAATGGCATCATCAGTCTCGGAAGATGGCGCACGGGCCAAACAAGCTTTCGTAAGGATTGCAGGGTAGCTTATTGTTGTCGGATATCATTTCGGAATTGAGTTTAATGGCTCCTTCGACAGTAATTTAAGGTTTTTATTTAATAAAAAATTCCAAGATTAAATAAAGCATATTTATTAATTATGTTTTATAAAATGAAAGGTGACTCCACTTAACAAAAGACACCAAGTATGAAATATAAAATAAAGATTAATCAAGGCTCCACTTGTTGAACATATATAAAAAAATAAAAACAAAAATATTTCTTATTTTATATATATATATATATATATATAATTTTGCATAAGATCTCCATTAACATTAAATCTGCTACGGAAGACATACTTGGTCGGTCTTAGTGCTATCATATTCATATTCTGCTATAAAATCAGGGATGGTGATTATATTATCATTTAATTCATTCCATTCTACTGGAAAGAAAACTATAAGGACTGTGCTGAAGGATTACAGTAGTGAAGTGGACTATAAATAAATGACGATTACAATAATGAATTCACAATTTTGCCCTTCACTACTACAAGATTACCGGTCCTTGCATGGGGTGAAATGATCTTTTTCAAGTTGTCAAAAAAGTCAAGTACGAATTGGATCGAGAGAAGGTCTTCACGCATGTCTTCAGCACAGTATAAAAAGCCCTTAAAAACAAAATTTTCAAAGCCCTGGCTTTAGGCTCTGTCACCCTTTCATATTTTTTACAAGTTAAATAATGCATTTGCCTTTAAAGTGAAAAATTTTCTGCATTTTTTTTGTTTGTTTGTAATAATTAGATTGTTAAAAAATACTTTAATAATTCACTTAGTATAAATATTATTAAAAGAAATCTGGTCAGTGCAATATATGAATTATCCCCATGGTTTTTTTGTGGTAGTGTGTGGGATGCCATGTGTGATTATGCCATGTCTTTCATCTTTTTTATAAGTTAAATGATGCATTTGCTTTAAAATGAAAAACTTTATGCATCTTTTTATTTTGAATCTTTTTTTAATAATTAGATTATTGAAAATCTATTTGGTAACTAACTTAATATAAATAATATTAAAAAAACTAGTCAGCACATGCAATAAAAGCACATACAACAAGCATGCCACTGTGTAAATTATCCCTGTGCTTATTTTATAGTGTCCAGGATGCCATATGGTGATTATACAATGGCTTTTAAGAAAATATTCAATTTGTTTTAACTTTTTCTTCATCCAGGTGTAATTTATGTTTCAAATAGATATTGGGTTTGGTACTTATAATCATTTTTTTTTATTTCTCTATCTTGATTTTAGCGTTGAACCCATAAAAAAAAAACCTTCAATTTGTTATTTTTTTTTTTTAGATTAACATGGGTGTCCGGGCCAGCTTACGCATACTACGACTAATCACACGGGCCCTAAAGTTAACGACCATGTAAACTTCCAGTGACAATCATATGAGCAACCAAGGACTCGAACCTGAGACTACAGAGAGAGCAAACCCCATAGTTCCAAGTCTTTACCACTTGGCCACCACCTAGATGGTTCAATTTGTTATTTCTTGATTAAGTTCATGTATGTAAATTTAGGATATTAATTTGAGTTTAGAAAATTTATCTAGATTTATTTTATTTTATATTTTTTTAAGTTTTATTTTTTAATGTTTATTTGATTAGGGAATTAACTCTTTTTTTATTTGGTTTCTATAAAAATTTAGCTTTTTTTAAAAAAGATATTTTTAAATTAAATCAATCTATTAAATATAAATATTAGATCTTCATCTTATTATATTTTAATTAACTTTCTTTTTAGATTATTGCATGTGATCTTTTTTAGTGACACCATGAAATTTTTTATAATGTTATTTGAATTGTCTTGATAAATTTTTTTAAGTGATTGAGTAGCGTACATGATCAAATGATCAAACAATGATAAATCTTTATAAGACTTTTCTTTATTTCTTTCTAAATATGATTAGTTATTGTTATTTTTTGTTTGTATTATTTCCAATGTATTTTTAATTATAATATTAAATTAACTGAGTTTATTAAATTAAATTTAATTAATAATTTATATTTTTTTAATAAAAAAATTATCCGGCTCACGGATAACCACGGACCGCCAAGCTGCTGAATATCTAAAAGCAACTGGCAAACAGCGAGACATAAAATACCTAATGACAACGTACAAGTCAAATCAAATAGACTACTCGATCCATCTAGATGGTCTTGCCTGAGGTGACTAGTACTGTATCAGTCAATGTATGGCTACTTTTTTAAAAAAGAAAACCAGGGATGAACAGGAGGATAGCACAAAGATGTGGGTCCCATGTTTCTAAATAAACAATACAATATATTAAACTCATACTTTGATTACCATAAAGAATTTTAGAGAGAAAGAGAGCAATTATTTTTGCGTTGTCATGTTATTCTTGGCCATTTCTTATTCTTAAGACCTGCCACGATGTCATCATCATTTAGTTTACAAGTATTGCCGTCCAAGGTTAGCGGTTCTTTGTTTTCTACCATGAACACCAACGATCCTGATGTGACCTCAATGCCTGACTCCCCGTTAATTTGCATAATAAAGAATTATTATTCGTATTTTCTTTTCAATTTTTTGTGCAGGATATCTAGTTTATTAATCTCCGAGAAGAAATAAAGAAAATAAATATAAAGGATGGTTTAAAATTAATTGGTGTTCTTCCTTATTTATTGCATCAAAGGTCGTTATTATTCAAGATCAACAAATCATGATCGTCATTTACTCTGTTCTAATCGTCTTCATCACCTGTCAATTCTTAATCCTACAGTTCGGTTATGTGTTTTGCAGACACATCCTGTTCGATTCAGAGGCACTCATGTATTCATGAGTTTTTTTTTTTCGCCCAGTATCAATTAGGATTTTGTAAAATACACCGATGCCTTGTGTCACCACAGAGAGAATGTTTGGAAATATTTTAAAATTTATTTTTATTTAAAAATATATTAAAATACTTTTTAATTTATATATTAAAATGATTGGTAGCATATTTTAGGTTTTGTAGTATTTATATCTAAATTCAAACCCAAAAATCTAATAGTATTAATTTTTTAGGTTTCAAGTATTTTTAACTCGAATCATATATAAATCCAATATATATATTAAACTAGTGAGCAATAATATTTAATTTATCATAACAATGCATGTTAAACAAAAAAATATTTTGAAAAAAAATCTAGTTTCCATATAAGTTTATATTTATGAGCATATGAACTACTAACTCATAAAAAATATGCTTTCAGCACAAATATAATTAAAGTATTACTAGCATGCACACTAAATATATATTCAAACTTCCAACTAATATAAAATTAAAATAAAAAAAGTATTTACTGTTGAAATACTTTAAAGTAATAAATCTTTTATTATTGTGAAGGATTAATCATTTGTAGTTAATGCTTTATTGCTTTTTACTTGTGCAATTAAAATGTTTGTAATATGCTTTTTAATATTCCAACAACACCTCCTCAGTTTAAATGAGCTTTGAAATAAGGTTTTTGAACTAAAAAAATATAAAACTCAAATATCTCTTAATAAGATGAATCCAAGATCTAGATTTTAAAGAAAAATCAAAGTATAAATAAGACAAGAAAAATACTAAAATAAGATGAGAAAGAATATGTAAAAAATTGTTAGATTCAAGTTGGAAACTCTTCCTTCACTCCTCTTTTTGTAGTGAATTTTGAAAGTTAAAAGATTAAAGAATTAATAAGAATTAATTCTCATCATCATAAACATTTAATTAGCTACTATAAATTAAAAATTAAATCTAGAAAAATCAAGGGTTTTTTAGTTGGAAAATCAAGAGTTTTTTATATTATTTTTTTATTTATCTGTAATTTATTTAAATCATGTTAATTAAAATGAATTTTCAACAATCTTCTACATGAATGGAAATTGTCTCACAAATTTAAAAATTACTAAAATATTTGCTAAGAGATACCGATTTGGTGTATTACTATATTATGATATATAGCTTTTGACTTTGAACATTTCTTAGTAAAATATTATCAGATTTACTCTGTTAAATAATAAATGTTATGTCTTGAACCATTCAACCTTTTATATAAACTAAAATAATAGTTTTTTACCTGGAGATTTCAGTTGGTTCTTCACCAGCTCAATTTCCTCTTTATTGCATCGCAACTAACACTTATTTTGTCATAAGAATAAATAGAAAATAATAATTTTTTAGTATTATCAAGAATGTTTTGTGACTTAATTTTCTATTTGAACCAACTAGGTATCATTATCATCATTACACTCTTTTATATTTCAAAGATTTTAAGCTCATTTCTCTTAGTGAATTATACACAAGTTCTTTCAACGAACAATTGGTTAGTGGAATTGTAATATTTTTATTTGACTTTACATGGTCGATGAAAATAATTATATCATAGAGTAATTGTTCAATGATATTATATTTATGATGTGTATGTCTAAACTTCCCATCACATGTCTTTTTATGCCCTCCAATTGCTGACTGCTACAATCATGAACTCAAATAGCTGACATTGGTTTTAAAAACCATGAAATATCTTCTAATTTTTTTTGAATTCATTCGACTTCCTTTCCAGCTTTATCAAGAATAATAAATTTTGATATTTTTGTGGATTTAGAAATACATGTTTGTTTAGAAGATTTTCATGATATAACTACTTCAGTAAGTGTGAAGACATATTCACTCATGGATTTTGAATTCTTATTATTAGATATCAAATTAAAATCAACATACTCTTTCACTATTAACGGGTAACAAATATAGTATAGCATAGAGTCCAAGGTTTATTCTAAATATTTGAGTACATTTTTTATTATCTTTAAAGGAAACTCTTAAACTTGATTCATTATAGTTTTTCAATTAATCATCTTGAAATATAAGAATTTACCAACTATGAATTTTTTTCATATAGATATTGCTAGCTTTGTACTTTTTATCTAAAGCTTTCTGTAATAATTTTACACTATTTATTAACATATTATATAATGTATTATCCAACCCATTCAAGATATAGCTTATGCATACAAAATCAATATGATTTCATGTATCCACACGGCCACCACAATAGTATGATAGATTTTTTTTTTGATGATTTTGGCTTTTTCTTAGTCAAGAACTTTGCTAAGTTTAAAGTATTTAAATAAAATAGCATATTTTATTGTCACTTCTTAAAATTCAATTCATTAAAATTTTTTAGATTTCTCAACATATATTATATAAGGTAAGGTGATGGTGGAATCTTCATTACCGAAATAATATTTATCAAAGCAATATTGATTGATACAATCAGGTCTAGAGCAAGAAAAGTAGAACACGTGATATAATATATAAAAAAACAATAACAAATAATATTTATAAATAAATACTTTGGGTCCACAATAAAAAAAATGAAAATTGTAATAAAATAATATAATAAAAAAAAATAATTAAACTATAAAAGATAAAATCAACCATCACTCACTTTCCTAGATTACTTTACTTGTCTTATTTTATTCATTATCATTTATTTAATTATCATTATTTTATCTATAAACTGCAACGTGTGCATTAAAAAATAAAAAAAACTAAAAACAAAGGGCTTAATTTGTTACTGTTGGCAATAAATAAATTTTCTCTCTCAAAACTCGAAGCTACTTCACTATCTACCAATAGGAGATCAAACACTACAATTGAAGAGGAAGTTAACGATTATCAAAGAAGACATCTTCACTTTCTTGGAACGCTTATTTAGGATGTGAGAATGTGTGGGATTTTCCCTGAAAGTGAAGAGAAGAGAAACGAATAGAAGAAAGATTATTTCAGGGTTTTTGAAGTGTTTTTTTTTTTTGATTTTTTTCTTTGTGTTTTTATTATGGGTTTTTTTTTTTTTTTTTGCTGTTTCTTATTCTTCTCTGTAGAAGCAAAACAACAAAGCAAGAAAGTGATAGCTCTGAAAAGAGAAAAGTTAGTTTTGAAATGATAAAATTGGACACAAAACGTTATCTTGTAATAAAGTAGTTTTTTTCTGGGTACGGTTTTATGTAGGTGCAGTAGTAGCTTTGTGGTATCGTGGTAATTTCTGTTTTTTAAAGTATATATAAACTGGACACACATGTAATCTATATAAATTTACATATGCATTTTAGAAATATATGTTTAATTGGTATTGTGGTAAATTTTATTTTTTAAAATATTTTTGCTTTATAAACACTTCAAATTGATTTTTCTAAGTATTTTTTTATAATTTTGATATATTGATAGTAATTTAAAAGGTTTTAATGAAATTTTACATTTAAAATTATTTTGAGTGTCAATAATTGAATTCTAAATGAAACTGAATCTTTTAAAAGTCACAAAAATAAATTAGAGATCAACCCTTTGATTTACCATTTTAAAGAGAAAAAAATTAATATTAAAACTAGTTTTTTTTTATTTCTTTAATAACCATCTACCCATCCTTTTGTTCTTAGAGATATTTAAAAAATAAGGTAAAGATGATGAGAATAATATAAAAAATAAAATATATTGAATCTTATTTTTAAAAAATATATAATTTTATTTATTTATTTATTAAAGTTAAATTAAATATTATAATTAACTTAAATTATAATAGATAATTAAAACAACCAGTTAATCAGACATGCATGCATCCTTGCTATTCACCGCATTGAATGAAATTAATGAAAGACCATAGTCAACAATAAAAGTAATAAAATGAATCACATTTTTTTTTTAAATAGATCAACAAAATTTACATTGCCAAAAGATGAAATTATCATTTCCTCGATGAGAGAAATAAATCTTAGATACAACAACTCAAAGGGTTTACATAAATCATGAATATTAAAAGAGTATTTTCTGCTGTTAAAATGTGTTCTACGAGATTTGTTAGTTTGTACGGTAATAAATTGAAAATTATGCGTGCATATTAATCTATATTTTTCATTTAACTAATTACAATTGAGATAATTATAAGTAGTTAAGATAATCATGAAAAATAAAATATGATTGGATGGAAAAACTAGTGGTTAACAAAAAAAATCATATTTTTAAATAAAAATATCTTAAAAATAATTAAAAATTAATAAGTACTCATAATCAAGGTATCATAAATTCCAGCCATGATTTTAAAATCCAATTTAACGAAATGACTTGAGATCCAATCGATTTAGGGATGGGTTGAAAATTTGGATAAAAAACTTAGTGTGGCTTTACTGATGAGCGAGTTCATCATGTCAAAAATCTAGTTTCAAACACATTGATTTTTGTATTTTTATTAAAATAATATTATTTAATTTATTTTTTTTAAATTGATCCCAACAACCCTATAAACCAGTTAAAATCCCGGGGTCTCAAAACTATGACTCCAGCTCATTACAACCTGAGTGCGAAGAAGAGAATAATTTATATGGCTTCAGTGGGAAAATAAAAACAATGTCGTTGGTGATTCGAGCAGCCAACACTTATGTCTTGGTCAATCGTGGCCCTTGAGATGAAATGATTAGAGAGATGAGCCAATTGTTTTCCACCATACCCTCACTTTCTCGCAAAGGTACAAAAAGAACTCCATCGAGCAGCCCACTAACACCGCAACAAGCAAGTAATCATCATTGAGGCGCGTGGACCCCTGTCTGCTCCGATCACCACTGGAAAGCGAAGGGCTGTGCCTTTACGCGCACAAGAGGAGAGTCTTGGTTTTAGATGCCTTTTCTGCCTGTGATCACATAACATTATCCACGTGTTTTCTAGACAATTGAAAAGTCAACCTCGGCGGCTGGACGTTTCCGTGCTTCACCCCTCTACCGCATATAACACTCACAAGTTTAAACAAGACTTTTCCGAGAGTTATTAAATTCACAGACTTCTCAGAAATTTATCGTTAATCAAATACAATATTATCGAAAGAGTTTTATCTTTTAATGAGTTATTCCAGTTCAACTAAATTAGTTAGGATTTAATAAATTTTTAAATACTAGATTAAAAAAAATTAACAGAAATTACTACAACCTCAGTTCCAGTGCTTTTAGATGGTCCTTCATAATTTTTTTTATTAAGCACAGTCTAAAAGATTTGGCTCATGTGCGAACATGGTTTTCTAAAGGTTATTATCATAATGCCAAATATTATTATAAATTATTTTTAAAAAATACCCGACATGAAATAAAGTTAGGCTCCAAAATGATTTTTTTTTTTTTTTTAGATTAACGTGAGTGTCCGGGTCAGCTTGCGCGCACCACGACTAATCCCACGGGCCCTGAAGTTAACGACCATGTAAGCCTCCAGTGGCCATCATATGAGCAACCAAGGACTCGAACCTGAGACCACAGAGGGAGCAAACCTCTTGATCCCAAGTCCTTACCACTTGACCATCACCTAGATGATTTCCAAAATGATATTTGATGTCCCTAGTCGGTGACCTAGGGTTCATTATACGCCCGTCTATTTCTCTATATCTAGAAAGTGTGGTCTTTCCTTCATGTTTCCTTCCATTTTAGAGAGGGATGGATGTGAACTAGCTCCCAAGGGATGCCGACCTCTTCTTCAAAGTAAAAAAATCGCCTTCTTAATATATATATTTTCTAATTAAGGGATTTCGAAGGGTACATTATATATACAATATGGTTGTTGGCAAATGGCAACATTATTGTTACTATTTTTTAATTCAACCTAACAAGAATCTGCTCTGATTATATCAGGGCCACCTTCTTGCCTGATTATATTTGTAATTTTGGTCAATGATTGCCATTACCGATATCTTGAGTTGTTGCCTTGACTCCACAAAATTCATCTCGTCAAGCGTAAAACGTTCACTTGGTTTCTTCTCCTTGTTCGATCTTCGCACCATTTTAGATACGAAAGTTCATCCCTGTCATGTTTTACTTTCAGGGAACGGTATTTTCATCGGGATTTTAGTAGATTTTATTTTTAAAAAAATTATTTTTTATATTTTTAGATTATTCTAATATGTTGATATTAAAAATAAATTTTATAAAAATAAAAATATTATTTTAATATATTTTCAGATAAAATATATTTCAAAAATTAACCCTGTCGTACCATTAAAAGAAAATCCTACATTTCTCGGCAACTTCCTGCCTTTGATGACATACTGGGTCATCATAAGTCGAGCTAATTTATGGATAAGTGAAAGATTTGTCACTCTTATCTATTTATACAAAGACGGGACTTTGGAAATTAATAAAATGTCTTCATAGTAACTTTCAGGCTTCAGGGTGATGGCTGGTAGTATTGATGTCTTTTATTTCAATTTGGATGGTGCTGTTAATACTATTTTATTATTCTTAGTTGAAGAGAAATAGAGAGCTTAACCCTTTAATTAGTTAACCTTTTGTATTTATATATATTTAGGATAATATATAATAGTTAATATGTAAAGATTACAACACTAAAATAGTCTTCTATAATATGTTGTGTGTGTGTACACACATTCTATAATATATTATCTTAAACTGAGGGTGAATGATTGATCTTAAGCTTGAATTGAAAAACAGTAAAAGAAACAGTAAGAAGCGATTTAGTAAAAACATTTACAAGTTATCTTGAGAAGATATAAAAACAATTCTAAATCTCTTTGTTGACAACCTTGTTTCGTACAAAATAATAATCAACTTTAACATGTTTAGTACAAGTATGAAATATATGATTCACAAACAAAATGGTAGGATCATAAACAAAAGTAATATGTAGATCTAACAATAAATACTGAAGCTAGATTACCTCAATAGTGTTATCTGCTAAGGCTTTGTATTCAGCCCCAGTAGAGGAGCGGGCAACCATGCGTTGCTTGCTTGATTTCCACAAAATCGATGTATAACTAAAGAAAATTAGGTAACAACTTATAGACTTGCGATCATCAATACTACCTATCCAATCTGTATCCATAAAGCCATATAAAGCAAAGAAAGAATTAAGATTAATGAAAGCAAAACTTAAGCATTACAGAAATATAAAGAAAAAGAGCAAGAACATGATCTTGATATGAAAATCAAGATGTCTAAATGCATGGTAAATGACTCCTTTTATATGCCAAAATTTAAAACTATTGATTTATTAACTAATTGTTGAGTTGGTGGCCATATCTTGACTTGGTGACAATCCTTGTCTTTTTATCTAAACAAAATATCATTGTTAACATCAGAATTTGAATAGACTATCATTATGAAAGTTCTAAGAAATTGTCTTAGCTTTCCAGCAACAAAAAAATTGAGGTCATTTGGACTTCTAAAACTCGAGATATGGGTTGAATACTAAACAGTGTCTGGGTTGTAGGATAGATTTTGACTTCTCTGTTGTTGCTACAATTTGAACTTGAAAATGATATTTTTCAATCTTAAACTCTGCATAAAAGTTTTAGACCTATGTCTTAAGTTTCCATCCATATAGAGCAAACCTAAATCTAAGTTCTACAACTCCGGTTATGATTTCATAACTGAATGGTGTTCCAATTTAAATTCAACCAGCATGTCTTTTCTAAACTTAGCCATCTCTTTGTCTTTTTACTTTCAATAGTTAATCACATAAATCAATCATTTGAATTGTAAGATATGTCTGTATTTAAAATGAAAATTTATTATAAATTAAAGTTATCTTATATTACCAGACTTGTTATTATAAAACATACTTTAGCTAAGGAGTTATTGACACTTCAAGTGAAAAATGATGATACAAAATCTTAATAAAAATGCATTTTTAAGTACTAATGACAGCGGAACCTAGTGAGACTGTAGCAGAATCAGGAGTACCTACAATTGCAAACTTGGAAAAATACAACCCTAAAGAAGGAGAACATATACCTAAAAAAAGATTATTAGAGAAATAAGAAAATGGTGACATGGGACAATGCCAGGGGGTTGTTAAATGATGGCAGACACGGTTAGACAATGGGTTGTTAGGTTGGGTGATTTGCTGGTATGGTAAATTAACGGTATAGTGGGGGAGAAAATTGGTGAAATAATCAAGTTTGACAAGTGAATAGGATGTATATGATAAAGCAATCTAATAAAAATATAATTTAAAAAATAGTTTTAAAATAGGAACTAAAATAGTTTTATTTAATATATTTTATTGAGATTTTAAAAGTAATTAATTTAAAATGAACTTTGTTTGTATTATTTAAAATATAATGTTCAGGAAAATAAGTAGATATATCTTTATTTTTCAAAAATACAATCACATGGGTTTTTTTTGGCACACTTAATGTTGATTGTCGGGGTCGTAAATACTGCAAATGTTATGAATAAGTTATTCAATAAATAATAATTGTAGGTTATTACTAATACTTTAATATTAATTTTTTTTTACCTACATAGCTATGAATCACTGTAAAAACATTTTTTCTGTGCAACAAATAAAAAATTGTCTTAAAACAAACAATAAAGTAATGTTTTTCACCACATAGGAATAAAAGCCCCTTTCAAATACTATAACCAAGCAAAAATAGTGACTACTATATTAGCAACTCGCTGAGTTTATATAATTTTTTTTATAATGTAAAAACGGACTGGTTGGGCTGTCATAGTGTTTTTTTAAAAAATAATAAAAACATAATACTCAGGTCATCAAATCAAAGGCAACAATAGAAAACAAATCATAAAATTAAAAAAATGATTCATTAATATCATACTTATATAGAAAAAAAAAAGATCGCTAGAGATTTATTTCCACTCCACCGTGGATATTACTGACAACCAAAAAAGTTTGTTAAGATGAGTTAAATTTCACTGCAAAATAAAATAAGACAACATTGAAATAAATTACATGGTGTGCTAGAGTAATGTTTTGGAAAAACAAATGTAACAAAACATAATGAAGTGAGTATCTGTATATTTAATCAATTAATTCAAAAAAATTAATCATGAAAAAATATATTTAACAAAACAAAAACTTTGGATAACCCAACCAAAGAAAAAAAAGGATGTAGAAAGCACGTAAAAAAAACACAAAGCTCAATCTTAAATAAAAAAATATTGAAAAATAAAATTGAAAAAAATATTAACTTAAAATAATGATGAAAAACCAGAGCAACCTTTAACAAATGTTCTTAAGTTAGACTAATTTTTTTAAATAATAACCCATGAAATTCCTCAATGGGCTCAACTTAGAAGCTTAAATTTAAATCAACTTAATGTTGAATGATAAAATTGAGTATAAAAAAAATATCAAACTAATAAATCTAGCAAAAAAAAAAAAAACAAAAGAATAAGGGTAAGATCTAATAAGAAAAAAGAATCTAGGGTGAAATTGTAAGAAAAAGTTATATTATAAAAATTATCTCAAATGACATAGATAACAATTAAAAGAATATGGAAAAAACAATTTAAAATCAAACAAGGATGAAATTGAAACAAATTTTGATTTTTATAAGTGATTTCAAATAAAATAAATATCAATAAGAAAACCAAGTATTAAATCAAAAATAAAAGGAAAAGAAAAAAATCAAAGATGATGAAATTGAAACAAATTTTGATTTTCTTAAATTGCTTGAAATAAAAGAAATAGTTGTCAGAACCAAACTAGAACTCTATTTTTTATATACATCATTGTTAAATAATGGAGACATCAAGACAAATCTAAAAATACCCTAACAAATTTTTGGTCGCTGAAATTAGCTGTCATACTATCTAAAAACAACATAGCTATGCATGCATGTCTTTTGATTTTTTTTTAAATCTTTTTAATTTATTAAAAGACAAAATTAACTCTCATTCTATAAAATAAAAAAAATAAAGTATACAATAACAAAAATACCCTCAAATTTAAAGTATAAAAATTAAACCCTAAAAACAAGGAGATATTTTAACTATGGAAATAAAAAAGATAAGACAGAAATACCTCTCTTAGCCAATCAAAACATTGTTTTATACAAAGTTAAATTAATTATTTTATCATACACTTTATAAGTAAAAATACAACCTATCCTTCCATGACATCCAATAATATATTAATTTTAAATACATTTATGATAACTTACTATGCAATTTTAAAAAAAATATCCATCTCAATGAATTTAAAAATATTAAAATACGCTTTTGCAAAGAAAACTTACCATCAACCTTTAGCCTAAAGTTCTTCTTTTAAATGGAAAGAAGATATGAATTTAGTGTTCATATATTCAGTAAAATGTTTTATGTACAGTAAATCCGCTGCCTCTTTCAGTTTTTTTTAAATATCCCTGTAACCACAAACACAGTACACGTGAACGCCCGCCATCAAAGTTAAAATGGCACCATCACCCTCTGCATATTCCACCCTTCTTCTCTGATTCCAAAATCCCCCGTCCCCTCAAAAACAGACCATCGTATCCGTTTCACCGGCAGAAATGTCAACGGCCTATTCTTCCATGCAACACTTCCCTTCTCTGCTTCTTATCTGTTTTCTCCTTCTATTCTCCAAGATCAAATCCGATGAACTTCAAATACTACTAAACCTTAAAACTTCACTTAAGAAGTCAAATACTCATGTATTTGATTCTTGGGATTCAAATAAACCCATATGTGAATTCACAGGAATTACCTGTAATTCAGATAAGTCAGTCAAAGAAATCGAGCTTTCGAGACAGAACTTAGAGGGTGTCCTTCCTCTTGATTCAATATGCCAGCTCCAATCTTTGGATAAGCTTTCTTTTGGTTACAACTTCTTGCACGGTACCATCACGAATTACTTGAGCAACTGCACAAAGTTGCAATATCTCGATCTTGGCAACAATTTGTTCACTGGGCCATTCCCTGACATATCATCTCTCAGTCAATTACAGCACCTGTATTTGAACCAGAGTAGGTTCAATGGCGGTTTTCCATGGAAGTCACTGCAAAACATGACAGGTCTCGTTACTCTAAGTGTCGGGGACAATACATTTGATCGAGCTCCGTTTCCAAATGAAGTTGTCAAGCTAACAAAACTGAATTGGCTTTACATGACGAATTGCAGCATCGAAGGCACAATTCCTGAAGAAATTGGAAATCTTATCGAGCTCACAAACTTGGAGCTTAGCAACAATTATCTATCCGGAGAGATTCCTTCTCAGATAGTAAAGCTACGAAATCTCTGGCAGCTCGAGCTCTTCAACAACAGCTTGACGGGAAAGTTGCCGGTCGGGTTTGGAAACTTGACAAAGCTGGAAAAATTTGATGCGTCGACGAACAATTTAGAAGGTGATTTGTCCGAATTGAGATTTTTGACCAATTTGGTCTCTCTGCAGCTATATGCGAACAAGCTTTCTGGTGAAATTCCAGCAGAGTTCGGTGAATTCAAGAAACTTGTGAATATTTCGTTGTACCAGAACCAGTTAACAGGTCCTCTTCCTCCAAAGCTTGGTTCTTGGACTGAATTTGATTTTATTGATGTGTCCGAGAATCAGTTGACCGGCTCAATTCCGCCAGATATGTGCAAGAAGGGGACTATGACTCGGCTTCTCGTGCTTCAAAACAACTTGACTGGCGAAATTCCGGCTGGCTATGCAAACTGTAATACGTTATTGAGGTTCAGAGTCAGCAACAACCGGCTCTCTGGCAAGGTTCCTGCTGGAATTTGGGGATTGCCGGAGGCGAATATAATTGACATCGAAATGAATCAATTCGAAGGTCCAGTGACCTCTGATATTGGAAACGCTAAAGCTCTCGGTCAATTGTTGCTCGGAAACAATCGCTTATCTGGTGAATTACCCGAAGAGATTTCGAAAGCTACGTCACTGGTTACAGTCCAGTTAAATGACAATCTGTTTTCGGGAAAAATTCCAAATAAAATTGGTGAACTCAAGCAGTTGAGCAGTCTTCATTTGGAAAACAATATGTTCTCTGGTTCAATACCGGATTCATTAGGCTCATGTTATTCTCTGACTGACGTGAGCATGGCTCGTAATTCGCTTTCTGGTGAAATCCCATCCACTTTGGGGCAGCTACCAACTTTGAATTCTCTAAATTTGTCGGAGAATGAGATTTCAGGTCATATTCCAGGAAGCTTGTCATCTTTGAGACTAAGTCTTCTTGATCTATCCCACAATAGATTATCTGGTCCAATACCTCAATCTTTATCAATTGAAGCTTACAATGGTAGCTTCACTGGAAATCCTGGTCTCTGTAGCCGGACAATTAGCTCTTTTCAGCGATGCTACCCTAAATCCAGTATCTCCAAGGAGGTCCGTACGCTCATCCTTTGCTTTTCTGTGGGTTCAATGATTTTGCTTGCTTCCCTCGCATGCTTTTACCACTTGAAAAAGAGAGAAAAATATCATGACCGCTCGTTGAAGGAAGAATCTTGGGACTTGAAATCTTTCCATGTATTAACCTTCACCGAGGATGAGATTCTTGATTCAATTAAACAAGAGAATCTGATAGGAAAAGGAGGGTCCGGCAACGTGTACAGAGTGGCCCTAGCCAATGGCAAAGAACTAGCAGTGAAGCATATTTGGACTGCAAATTCTACTAGCACTAAGAAGAGCAGGAGCACTACACCAATTTTGGGAAAAGAGGCAGGAAAATCTAAGGAATTTGATGCAGAGGTGGAGACCTTGAGCTCAATTAGGCATGTCAACGTGGTGAAGTTGTATTGCAGCATTACCAGTGAGGATTCAAGCCTTTTGGTCTATGAGTATATGCCAAATGGGAGCTTATGGGACCGATTGCATGCATCAAGGAAGATGGAGCTTGATTGGCAGACGAGGTACGAGATTGCTGTGGGGGCAGCTAAGGGTTTGGAGTATCTACATCATGGGTGTGATAGACCCATAATTCACCGCGATGTGAAGTCTAGCAACATTTTATTGGATGAGTTATTCAAGCCTAGAATTGCTGATTTTGGACTTGCTAAGATGATTCAAGCCAGTGGTGGCAAGGACTCCACCCAAGTCATTGCAGGAACCCATGGTTATATAGCTCCTGGTAAGTAAATTATGCTCTTTACTTCGATTTTTTTCGTAGTTTTGTTCATGGGAAGATATGTAGGTATTATCTCTTTAAACTCCCCGTGTCAAGTGGCTAATTGAAGCATCATGGAATTGTGGCTTGTTTGGCATTTCATTTTAGCTTCAAATCCAGTTAATTGAACATAGATACGTTTTGATTTTGCAGAATATGGGTATACATACAAAGTGAACGAGAAGAGTGATGTGTATAGCTTTGGAGTGGTGCTAATGGAGCTGGTGAGTGGAAAGAGGGCAATAGAGCCAGAATATGGAGATAACACCGACATAGTAGATTGGGTCAGCAGCAAATTGAAGACTAAACAGAGTGTGTTGAGTATAGTGGACTCAAGAATTCCAGAAGCTTTCAAGGAAGACGCTGTCAAGGTGTTGAGAATTGCAATTCTCTGCACTGCAAGGCTTCCCGCAATGAGACCAGCCATGAGAAGTGTAGTCCAAATGTTGGAAGCAGTTGAGCCGTGCAAGCTGGTGAGCATTGCGATCAGTAAAGATGGTGCTCTTAACATGAGAAAGGAAGTGAGAGATACGGAGAAGTACAACCCAGATCAGCAATGAACTCCTCTTCCCGATTGCGTCAGTCTAGTTCGAAGATCTTCGACAGAATTTCCGTATGCTAGTCTATAACATGTATCATAATTGCTTGTATACTATTAGCTAGAGTCTGTAGTTCTTGTGTGTAATCTGCAAAATTAGCCGAAACCCGAGGCTCTCTTTTCTCTACTCTTTCTGGTACTCGTAAGGGTGACGAAGATGCTAAAATCAATAAACAGATGGACCATTTTGTTGTCAAATGCCAGCTTGGTCGACGAAACCATGGCCCTTTTTTATTTTCTTTTTGGTTGTCAAAAGCAGCGTGGATCAGATCCTTTAGTTCATCGCCCAACAACTTCCATGCCGAGAGGGAAAAAAACAAGGAAAGAAAAAGGCAGGACAAGGATTTGAATCTTCAGGGGGAAATAAAATAAAGAGACAGCCATGGTCGCGTATACTTGAAAACCTGGAACCAATTGTTGGGTCAACAGCTCATCCAGAGGGGTATTGTGCACGAAGCTGCTATCATACCTTATCAATCAAGCAAGAATCGAACCGAATCCCAAATAATTTGATGTTATCTCTTCATTTAATATTTTATTAAATCAGAACTAGTTCTGTAGAAAGTCCATATACACTGCAGTCTGGAGGTCCCCCCCTCACACAGCAACCGAGCCCCATCCATTGAATACGATATATTTGGTTTTGTATTATTTTAAATTAATTTTTTAAAATTAATTTTGATATAAAAATAATTTTTAAAAAATAAAAAACATTATATTTATACATTTTTTAATAAAAAATACTTTAAAAAGTTAGCAACTCTCCACAAACCAAAATATTTCCATGCCACTACTATTTTTAAAGGTGTTCTTGGTGTTAGGCATGAAATAAATGAGTTGGGTGACGATGGGCCCGGCTTCTAGCTTTGACTCTGGTTCCTTCTGTGTCCATATGCATTGTGCACACATGTACCCCCTGTTATTAAAAATAAAAGAAGGAAATATTAAAAAAAAATAGTTGTTTTTATTAATAGTTTTGGGTGTTTTTTTTTTATCATAGTAAATATTATTTTTTAAAGTATTTTTTATTTATAAATACATTAAAATAATATTTTTTATTTAAAAAAAAATTATTTTTAACATTAACATCTCAAAATAATCTGAAAATACAAAAAAAATTAATTTAAAGTAAAAAGATAAAAATTTTAAAAATTGCTTTTAAAATGAAAAATAAACAGGTCTGGATTCTTTGTTCTTTATTTTAATAGTGTTTTTGAAAAAAATTATTTTTTATTTATTTTTTTCCTTCAAAGTAATTTTTGTAGTATTTTCATATTATTTTGATATATTAATATTAACTATAAAAAATATATTATTTTAATATATTTCAATAAAAAAAACTTAAAAAAAATAATTAAAACCACACTACTCCCGATAAATAATTAATATTTTATATTAACTTCCTTGAAAACTCTACTTGGTGAGGTCACTTTTTTTCCCTCTCTCTTTTTAATGATCGTAAAATATCATTTTTTCTAGCAAACTCTAGGGTTATTATTGATAATTTTTTTTTATGTTATTTTTTTTATTGAGATATTTTTTAATAGTATTGGTGGTATTATAATGAAAAAAAATTGGTGTGTCCTGGAAGTTTTTTTTTTATTAAATATTTTTTATTAGATGTTGCTCTTTTAATTATTAAAAAGCTATAAAAGTTATGTTTTATAATCACTATTTGTTCATCAATTTTTTTTTTATAATTATACTATTTCACTAATATTTTTAATTAAATATGTTAATTAAAAAAAACTATATATTTTTTTTTATTTACGTGGGGTGTCCGGGCCAGCTTACGCGCACCACGACTAATCCCCACGGCCCACTGAACATCCTGCAAGCCCAGTGAGCAGGTAAGGCACCGCGGGGGTGACAGGCGTGCATGGTGAGGTTCGAACCCAGGTGCGGAGGAAGGGGACAAGCCCCTCCCACCGCTAGGCCAGAACCTCACTTGCAAAAAAAAAAAAAAAAAAACTATTTAATAATAGTAGATGTTCTCCGAGTTGCCTCACATGGAAGCAAAGTAAGTAGGAGCATAGTGCTTGGAGGTCTGCTCTTATTTATCTGCATGAAGAGTGCGAGAGAATAATTGATAGAGACGTAATGCAATATAATGCTGGATGCATGCTTTACTGCCATGGCTTGAGGGAAAGAACGGGAAGATCATAGAAAAGTTGAAAGAAGAAAGGACTTTTTAGTTAGACAGGTGAAATTTGCTAAGAATTTTATTCGAGCAGATATAGAATTAGAATGGATGGTTTTAGGTCTACTACTAGTTCCTCCTCCCGAATTGAGACCCATCATTCCTATAAATGGAGGTAAACTAATTAATGAGTTTGGAAGTGGCGATGCCATAAGCAAAAAGAAAACAGACTCAGAAAATGGCAGAAACAAATAAAGTTTTTGCACATTTCGTTAATCCATGATCATGATTTATGTTTATATAAACACTTGGACTGTGTTTAGAATCAATGGAAAAAGAAAAAAATTAGAATGTTTGATCACTATATCTTGAAATAAACAAACAAAAGATGAAACATAAATCATGAATCAAACAGTTCGCTGAACTTATCCCAGAAGAGTGGCCAAGGGATTACTGCATTTTTTATTTTACGAACAACTGCCTCCCTGTATCTATCAGTATGGTTCGATAAGACCAGATGTCAGGCTCTGGTATGGGGATTCTTCTGACTAGAATACTGACAAAGGCTACTGGACCGTGGCTTCAAGGCAGGCGGTTATATGAATGAAAGTCGTAAATCTAGCAAAAGAAGGGTTCAACGCACTTCACTCTTGGCTAGACGCCAGCGACGAATGGCGTCAAGAGTTGCATGAAGCCTTTCAAGGGCAACTACCACGTCTACCGCTTCTGGATCAACAACTGACTCAACCGTATGGTCCGTATCTACAAGTTCAGTACCAGTCGAGTCCTTTCTTTATTGTAAAAAGAAGAGAGGCTATGCCAGTGCTGATGCTACCACTGGTGCTTTGCCGCCTCCACCACTGGAGTTATCCAAGATAAGCTACTGAAGCCGCTACGCGTGCTACCATAATGAAGTTACGAGTGCTAAAGAATCTGCTGCTACCCCTGTAAGGGCTTTGCAACCAGCTCAGAAACCAAAAGCCAACACCAGTCGGCAACTTTTCAAGGAGCTGTAAAAGCTTTCCAGGGTTGGATTTCAATTCATGTAATTTTACTTTGATTTTCCCTTTTGAATCAGAACTTCCCCCAGTTTTCTCTTCATATGGCTTTACCGCCACTTACACTGGGCCACCTTCACTCGAGTCAAACTTGGCCTCCCCGAAGTTTGAACAACACACAGGAGGAACTGGGATATACCTATCGACCCTAACCTTAGTAGATCATGGTCGGATAGTTGTAGTCAGGGGCTTGGTAAGGAATGAAGAGCCATTTTGATGGAGAAGTCTTTGCTTTCTTATAATGACCTGGTCGAGTGAGTACGATACATCGGTGTAAAAGATTGAGTGGGACCTCTGAGGCTGGTCGCGGGGCAGCTGACCGAAGGGAAAGCGGGCAGGCAATTCCTGTTCCATGATTTCGCTTTTTCTCTGCTTTTTACGGTATCCCGCTCCACGAGCAGAGCGAATGAATTCTTAACCTTTTTTTATGACCCGAGTAAAAAGGAAAGGCACCAAAAGGCAAAACCCCAAAATGTAATGTAAGAAAAGGAAAAGAAGGCCATGCACTTGTAGTCGAACGCTTGAACTCTCTAGCCATTTCTGTTGGGAGACGACAAGCACTCTTTCTTTTTTCTATGTTCTTAATTCTTTAATTCCTTAAGTCACTTGCAAGCCCAGAGGTGGTCTCACATAAAATACAGTGTATACGTTTCTCTGTGTTTCCTGCCCCCCCAATCTCGGCAGCATTTTTAAGACGACCAAACCAAATCAAACTTAATAAAATAAGAACAGAAAATGCGATTATACATATCTTAATCAAGGATGAGTTCTGGTGGTTCTGATTTGGTTAGGTTCGTTGAATCAGTGCTGGGGGTGTCTTTTGGTGACTCGGTGTCTGACTCTGTGGTTGTGATAATTACAACGTCTTTTGCGGTTGTATTTGGATTGGTGGTGTTTATATCGAAGAGATCATCAGATCGGAGCAAAGTCGTGAAGCCGTTGGTGGTTCCTAAGTCACTGTCAGTTAAGGATGAAGAAGACGAGCCCGAGGCTCTGGCTGGGAAAACTAAGGTTACTATTTTTTACGGGACTCAGACCGGGACAGCAGGGGGTTTTGCTAAGGTAAATAAATGGGCCTCCAGGATAATCATAATTGAAAGTATTTGAAACTATAATAATCGCGTTTACTCTTAAAAAACAACCAAAAAAAAATGTCGATAATCAATCTCGTTGTTTTTTCTGCAATCCTACTCGCTGGTCTCACTTTTAGCTTCTTGTTTGAATGGCTGTGTTGAAGTCGATTTTTATTTCACTATGCTCCCTGCTGAAATGTTGTCCTGATATTTGCTTTAAACAGCAGTAAGTTAATTTTAGATGTGGATTAGAGAGTAGCTGTACTATTTTTGAGCTTATATTTGGTACTGAGCTTGATCTATTGGAATTGTTTGTAGTTTTTAATTGATTGATTTTGGTGATACGTTCACATTTGTGCTTACAGGTTTCTTACATCCTGGCTGTCTTGTGGTGCCAACTGTGGCATGTTCATAGTTTTAGCAAAGCTTCACTGTTTACTGTATGCAATAATGGTAGATAGACTGTTAAGTTATTGGCTGATGTTTGACATTTCAATCGGGACAATGGTGGAACAGCTGGTGCTTGTGCATGGCAGATCATGTGCTAGGTTCCTAGCAGAGATGGACCCCATGAGAAACTTCAGGGCTTAGCTCCATGAGATGCTGGAGCCTCACATCTCATCTACAGTGGTGGTTGCAAGAGATTGCCCAAATAGAATGCTACATTGCTACTCCTATTGTTCATGTTTTGTCATAGGGGAGTCCTGTCATGCGGCTCTTGCTAAGTTACTGTACTATATGATTTAACGCAGAGATGGACATACTTCTTTGTCTTTGTACGTATCTATTATTTGATCTGAAATATGCAACTCTCAAACTATAGGATCATTTGTATAGCCTCCTGTTGAAGATTCTGAAGCAATCAAGGCAGATTTAAATCTGATCTGAATCTGATTTATGGGAAATGAATATAGAAAGCGAGATTTTTCTTTCCCATAAATCATATCCAAATAATGACACCTATTTACATGTAGTTAATAGCCTTCCTAGCATAGATTTGTAGATGTTGTATATAATCAGGAATATATTCTGAAATAAGATTGAGAAGTAAGAATTCAATAATTCTCCACACCTCCTGCTTTAGCATTCTTTCTTTATTTTGATTTGGTTTATTTAATATGTTACTTTGCATTGCTGTACTTTTATTTATTGTAGTTTTCTACTCATTTCTGCTAATTGTCATAGGCTTTAGCTGAAGAGGTCAAAGCAAGATATGAGAAAGCAGCTGTTAAAGTTGTTGACCTGGTAAGTTGGATGGACTTTTTTTGCAAATGACATTGGCTGCAGCATCGCTTGAGAGAATTGGCTTTTTAAGAATTTTATAGCTTGTCTTCATGTTGTTTGTGGTTTGAATTAGGATGATTATGATGTGGAGGATGATCAATATGAAGAAAAATTGAAGAAAGAGACTTTGGCATTGTTCATGGTTGCCACGTAAGATAAATTTTATTGTTGATCATACATTTCTGTACGTTGATCATGTATTTGGATTTTTTGAAGACTCTGGCATTGGATTTTTTTTAGCCTGACATTGTATTTATGGAGATGGAGAGCCAACTGATAATTCTGCTAGATTTTATAAGTGGTTTACTGAGGTTGGTGACTTTATTACAATGCCAACGCTAGTTTAATGTCTTCAGCTTTGTTTTGCTAGAATTTCTAACTATATATATCCTGCAATGATGGTGTTCTGATTTCAGGGAAATGTAAGGGGAATCTGGCGTCAACAGCTTTCCTATGGCATTTTTGGCCTTGGTAACCGTCAATATGAACATTTTAATAAGGTAAAACCAGCAGGGCATGTTCTCTCTCCCTCCCTCCCTCTGCCTCTCTTGGAAACTTAATATTATAAAAGCAATATCTGACAACATGCTGCTGCTAAACAGATAGCAAAGGAGCTTGACGACCTGCTCTGCGAACAAGGTATGTTTCCATTTGTTGACTTAGTGTTATTGAGTCCATATGGTTCTCCCTGGTGTATGTGCTGCATTTGTTTTGAATCTTATTCATTGCGATGTGGCAGTATATCAAGTTTTCACATTTTTTTGGAGGATATATTAAAGGAAAAAAAATAACTAAATGTTGTGCCAATTCCACAGTTTGCAACTCAGGATGCCCAGGGTTGCAAGTTGTACATGACATTGCTTTCAGATTCTGTTCTCACGCTGGTTTTGGATATTGATGTAGTTGTATGTCCCATAGATAGGCATGCTTGTCTAACTTTGTGTCTTGCAATGGTTGGTGATTGGTATGATTTCATTATGTTCTTTTCTGTTTTTTTTACGTTATGTAATATTTCAAATACAGTGGAATTTTCCCATGTGATTGATATAGGAGGAAAGCGTCTTGTTCTTGTTGGTCTTGGTGATGATGATCAATGCATAGAAGATGATTTTTCTGCTTGGTATGCAACATGGTCATGTTTGAACATTTCATCCTGAATTTCAGTGAATTGACTGTCTTGCAGCAGTTGTCTTAACTGGGACTGGCCTTCTTTTTTGTCATTTTTGGATCGATGGAGTTTCCTGGGTGGAATTTACCCAATCGTGGTCTTTTTTGTTTTCTTTTTTAGGAAAGAATTATTGTGGCCTGAGTTAGACCAGTTGCTCAGAGATGAAGATGATGTGAACTCTCCATCTACTCCTTACGCAGCTGCTATACCTGAATATCGATCAGTGATTCATGATCCTTCAATTGCATCTGTCAAGGATAAATTCTCAAACTTGGCAAAAGGGAATGTTTCTTTTGATATTCACCAACCATGCCAGTAAGCAACTAGGTATAGTGCATGTGTTAGTCATCACTGATTTGTTACTGCTGAAATTGATGTTTTTTCTCTTTCTTGAAGAGTCAATGTTGCTGTCCAAAAAGAGCTTCACAAAGCTGAGTCTGATCGGTCTTGCTTACATCTGGAGTTTGACATAACAGGGACTGGCATTATGTAAGTTCATCACTATACCATTAATGAGTGTTTTATCTAATACTTTATATTCCTTTATATATTCCTTTTCTAACTTACCTTTGGTCCCAGACCTATTTCAACTTGACCCACCTAACCTTTGACACTAAAGCCGAATCCCAGAGGCTTATTATTCTTCTGTATACCTACAAAAATCCTGAATTTTTTTTGTTTGAAAAATTTTCTTGAAGCTTGGGACATTTGGAAATTAACCATGATATCTCTTTCAAATCTTTTCTTTGTTTGGGATGACTCTGTACTTCTTTGTGTTAGCCCCTCATTGCTTTATTTATCTGTTTCTGTATTGTAAAGCTGGTATTCCCAGGAAGTAGATATCCTCCAGGAGCTGTCTTCTTGGTTTGAGATCCGTGGTGTCACGAAGCTCTAGTATTGATTCTTTTCTTCTCTATGTACCTTTTCACTATATTTTCGGTGGGGTATTCATGTTGGTTTCTTACTGTGCTTTTTAATTCTGTAGAGTGCTCTTTTCTGCAGTTTTCTGGTGTGTAATGTTCATTTATTACCATATTGGTTCCTCTTTTCCTCGTTTTTTGTTTTTTTTCTTTTAAAAAAGCATTTTGTTTATTTGCATTAGGTCTAATACACTAGTGCTAATAACAGTCTCATCTCTGATTTCTTTCATCAGATATGAAACTGGAGACCATGTGGGGGTGTATGCTGAGAACAGTAATGAGATTGTTGAAGAAGCAGGGAAGTTGTTGGGTCAACCTTTAGATTTGTTGTTTTCTATTCATGCTGATAATGAGGATGGAACAGCTATTGGAAGCTCATTGCCTCCTCCTTTCCTAGGTCCATGCACCCTTCACCCTGCATTGGCATGCCATGTAGATCTCTTGAGCCCTCCTAAAAAGGTGATATTTTCACATGCTTGTTTGTTCAGGTTTATTTTCTGGTTCTTCTGTGTAATGATGTATTTTTTTATTCTTGGCTGTAAATTATGCTTTCAGGCTGCTTTGCTTGCTTTGGCTGCTCATGCCAGGGAACCTAGTGAGGCAGAGAGACTCAGGTTTTTATCATCACAGAAAGGAAAGGTCAGTAGGTGATCCATACTTTTGTTGATATTTGTTTGTTCTGTTTTGTTGATACATGTCATCTGTAAATTCTTGTTTGTCTAAAATGTTTTTTTTTTCCCCTTAAAAAACAAATCCAGGGTGAGTACTCGCAATGGGTTATGGCTAGTCAGAGAAGTCTTCTTGAGGTGATGGCCGAGTACCCATCTGCCAAACCTTCCCTTGGTATCTTTTTTGCTGCAGTGGCTCCTCGCCTACAGCCTCGTTACTATTCTATCTCATCCTCTCCTAGGTGATCTATTTCTTGAAATGTGATTGTATCTTCTTGATGGAATTATAAAAACATAGTTTCCTGATATGTATTCTGCAGATATGCTCCCAATAGAGTGCATGTGACAAGTGCTTTAGTATATGGTCCAAGTCCCACTGGTAGAATTCACAAAGGGGTGTGTTCAACTTGGATGAAGGTATTGATACAACCTCCAATATATTTCAAAGAACCACACTCTCTCACTTTCTGTACCACCCTTAATGTTTGAGATCATCTCGGCATCGTGCATCTCGGCTCGGCATCTTGGAGAATCTAACATCTGGCCGTGACCCCCTCCCCACACTCAAAACTATATATAAAGAAAACAGAATGCAGTTCCTCTAGAGAAAAGGCATGACTGTAGTTGGGCTCCCATTTTCATCAGAACATCAAATTTCAAGTTACCAGCCAATCCTTCAACTCCAATTATTATGGTGGGACCTGGTACTGGACTGGCACCTTTCAGAGGATTTCTACAGGTGTGGATGGATTTGCTTTCTGATGTGTGTGTGTGTGTTTTTTTTCTTTTCTTTTTGTGGTGTGAACAGAAGAAAATTAATTAGCTGATTCCTCCAGGAAAGAATGGCCCTGAAAGAGGATGGTACACAGCTTGGTCCAGCCCTGCTTTTCTTTGGATGCAGAAATCACCAAATGGTTTGGACCTTGACTATGCAAATTTCCTAATTTGACATTTATTGATGCCCAATGAATCTGTTCCCATTGATTTCCAGCTTCTATTGTTTGCAGGATTTCATATATGAGGATGAGCTCAATAATTTTGCTGCGCAAGGTGTGATATCCGAGTTATTAGTTGCATTCTCAAGGGAGGGGCCACAGAAGTAATATGTTCAACATAAGATGGTAGATAAAGTAAGTAATTGTATACTGCAAAATTAGTTGATTGTTGACGAGTTAAATGCTTTATACATATTAGATTAATTTCAAACCATTTGCAGGCAGCAGAGATATGGAGTATAATTTCTCAAGGGAGTTATCTTTATGTGTGTGATGATGCCAAGGGTATGGCAAGAGATGTTCATTGGACTTTGCGCGCTATTGTTCAAGAGCAGGTACTTGTTACTTGAGAATGTTCTTATTTTTGCCCTATTTTATCTCATGCTACTTCTCTTACAAAGCAAAGCACTAGGAAAATCATGCCCTTGCATGCAGTTTTACCCTTTCTCTGTTAAGTGGAAAGCACATAATAGGCAAGTGTTTCGTGTCTAGAACTTCTGTTGTCGATTCAACTTGGTCACTCTGTTTGAATTTACTGTGTTCTTCCCCAATGTTGCATGTGTTTATGTAGTATATACTGAGGAACATAGGGCATCTGAAATCCTTGTGCTTTTGTGTTTCAGGGAGGCTTGGACTCATCAAAAACCGAGTCTATGGTGAAGAAACTCCAAATAGAAGGCCGGTATCTAAGAGATGTCTGGTGATAACAACATTTTCACATTGAATCTGCCTTTGATTGCTCGTAACCTCACCAAGTACAGCATTGAATTTATTCATCTACTATTCCAGCTTCTTCTGGACTCTGGAGTCCCAGCAGGGTTGGATAAGGATGGGGGAGAATCTGGAAGTTGATTACCCTAGAAATTTAGACCCTGTTATTCTCTGGCCGTCCCTTTATCACATTTCATTTTCTACTATTTTGGTTTGAATAGGATCCTGTTAGTCTCTACTGTCTCCTAGATGAGAGATCCCCGGGCAGGGAGCATGTAGTTAGCTGTAAGATGTCAAAAGGGGCATAAAGAATGTTAGCGATGGTCGGTGCATGAACCATTGTGGTAAAGTAAAAAGGTTACAAGGTGGAAATAAAGCTGAACTTGCGATTCTGAAACTGAAAGCAGTCACAAATTTATTTATTTATTTGTTTGTGTGAATCATTGAGATATCTTTCAAACATTTTCTGATTGCCGAGCTAACCATCAATCTTGAATTAAAATGGAGCAACTGAGGCTGGCATTTTTTTTTTAGATTAACGTGGATGTCCGGGCTAACTTGCGCGCACCACGACTAATCTCACGGGTCCTGAAGTTAACGATCATGTAAGCCTTCAGTAGCCATCATATGAGCAACCAAGGACTCGAACCTGAGATTACAGAGGGAACAAATCCCTTGATCCCAAACTGAGGCTGGCATTTTGATCGGTAAGATTGGAGTCCTGGTTTGTATATATGTACATATTGGTGGTCCTGCTATTATGCAGATCGGGCTAAGCAATGCAAGCGTTTTTAAAGGGTAAAAAATAAATTGAGATCCATGTTATTAACTTAATAAGTTTAATAAACTTAATTAATTTAATAATATAATTAAAAAAATATTGACTGAATAAATTAAAAAAGTAATAATTAACTATAAAAAATAAATTATCAATATTATATTTTTTTTTAAATAATATCTGTCGAAGATTTGTTATTATTTTGTTGTGAACACCGCCTGTAATTAAAAAAATTCATTAAGATAATTTTAATATCAATATAAAAAAAGATAATTCTAATGTCAATATAAAAAGCTACACAATAATATTTAAATAAATTGCACGTGATATTATGAAATGAACATCTCATATTTATATTTAATCAATTAATTTAATTTTATCCAAAAATAATTTTTTTTGTAAAAAAGCTAAATTTAACAAAAATAATAATAAATAAAAAGGCTTGAAATAACCCGAATCATTTTGAAAATCAATAAAAATCCTATAGAAAGCAAATAAAAAAATAATTGAGATCGATCTTCAATTAAATAAATATTAAATGATAGAATTAAAAAATCATGAGTTAAAAAAACAAGCAAACCTGAACGAATATTCTAAATATATGTTAATCTGTCAAATTTACAACCTAATAAATATTAAACCTAAGCTCAATTAATAAGCTTAATTCTTAACTAATTTAATATTGAATGATGAAATTGAAAAAAAAAATATCAATTTAAAAAATTTATTAAAGTAAAAAAATAGTAATAAAAAGGACCAGGGATCAAATCTGAAAGGAAGAAAAAAATAAAGGATCAATTTTTTTAAATAACTTTAAAAATTATCTTGAATAAAGTAAATATCAATAAAAAAAACAAGGATCAAGACTGATAAATAAAAAAAATTTAAGCAGGATGAAATTAAAAAATAATTTCTAATATTATAAATTATTTATAATAAAATAAATAGTAATCAAAGAATATGAATCAATTTTAAAGGAAATAGAATGGAATGCCTGTTTTGAAATTTTAAATGATGAGAATTGAAAAAAACAAGAAAATAAAAATAAAAAAAGAATGAAAGTTTTATCAAACTTAAGGTTAATAAGTCACACATGCCACGTTAAAATGAAAGAATCATTGAAACAGTTTCAATATTATTGTAAAAGATGGTGTTTGGTCTTCAAAAAAATATTACGTGTGATTTGTATGCATTATCTATTTTTAAAAATTATATTTTATATTTATTAAAATATCAAATTATTCATTAATTAACTTTATTATAACCGCAAAAAATAGTGAAAATATGAAAAGCACTTGGACATCAATTAAAGTATTTTTGCTTATAAGATAAATGAGTTATTTTATTGTGCTTTTAAAAAATAAAAAAACCCTCATCACTTAAATAATTTTTTTTCTTTTAAGATATATTTATTTATTTTATTATGCTTTAAAAATATAAAAAAAATCTAAATATCCTCAATATAACTAATAAAACTTGTGAAAAAGATTATATTAGCAATGGATTGTCAAATGATTTTGTTTGGAAATCACAAATTAATTATTACATTGTCTCAATTAATTTATAGGGTAATGAGTCTCCAATGAAACCTTGATGCGCATTAATTATAATATAATTCTTACATGTCATTCATTGCCTTAATGAAAAATAAATAGTCAGGGGTTGGATTTGACCATTTTCTTTGTTTTTTGGCCTATCTGAAAAAAATTATTATAATTTTTTATTTGAATTTGAATTTTTTTTAATTATTATACATCCAAAATGAAGTTTATAATATTAATAATAAATTGTTAATGAAAATTCAATTCAAAATATTCTTTTTATTCTTTTATTGATATATTATACTAATAAAAAATTATTCAAAAAAATTACTATAATTTTTTATTTGAATTTGAATTTTTTTTAATTATTATGCATCTAAAATAAAATTTATAACATTAATAATAAATTGTTCATGAAAATTCAAAATATTTTTTTAAATATTTTTTATTAATATAATATATAAATAATTTTTTTATTAATAATGAAATTTATCAATTCAAAATATTTTTTTATTCTTAATATTTTTAATATAATTTTATCATATTTATGGTTTTTTAAACTTTTAATCTTACATAAAATATAGATATATTATTTTAATATTTTTTAAATTACTTAAACAATTATAATTTTTTTAAAAGAGAATTCACGATTTCAATTAAAAATAATTAAACAATTATAATTTTTTTTTTTAAAGAGAATTCACGATTTCAATTAAAAATTTAGAGTTCGCTAAAATAAACATAATATATTTTAATAAAAAAATTTATCTTGAAAAATAAAATTTAAAATAGTTGAATTGACAGGTTTAATAATATTGTCTAACAATTTCATAAAAACTAAATATATTTTATTTTTGTAGATTTGCAAAAATTTTGATCCACCATTGGAGTGCGAATCTATAAACTGAATAAGACACAAATCGAGACATAAAAAAAGAAACAAACAATCAGATAGAAAGAAAAAGAAAGGTAGTTTGACATGAATACGGGCTCTGAATCTTTAATTACCTCTGTGAATAATCATCGTCTAGGACTTCTCGAGGGCACTGTCGTCATTAAGAACCTCCAAACTCCCTTTCAGCCCCTAACCTCCGGCTATTTTTCTCTCTCCACTGTGCACTCCCCCCCCGTCTAGTGCGTGTCTCCACGCTCTCAACGACTCGCTCTCTCCTCCTCCTCCTTCCCCCTCCTCCTTCTTTGTTTTCTCCGTTTTTCCCATCTACGTGTTCTGTATTTTTTGACATCCTCTTTCTCTCTGAAACCCTAAATTAGGGTTTTAATAAAATTCGGCTTAATGGAATTGAATCTCTCCAGTTCCTAATATGTAATTGAAATATAACAATACATAATGATTGAAAAATCCAAGAAGAACAAAAAGGGAGTAATCAGTGAAGAAGATGTTTCCACTCTCTTACAAAGGTAAGAACCTTTTTCTTTTCTGTTTTTATTTAATTTTTATTTTTGGGTAATTAAAATTTGGGTTTTTTTTTTTTTTAGGTATACTGCGACGACACTCCTAGCGTTGCTGCAAGAAGTGGCTCAATTTGATGGAGCGAAAATTGATTGGAATGCGTTAGTTAAAAAGACCAGCACTGGAATTTCTAATGCAAGGGAGTATCGAATGCTATGGAGACATTTAGCATATCGACACGTTTTACCTGAGAAATTCGATGATGGAGCTCACCCTCTGGTTTGCTCTGCCTCTTTGCCTGAAAAACTCAATGCCGCCTCTCTTTTTTTTTTCTTCTTTTATTTGGATTTGAATTTCTTTTTTCCAGGATGATGATGATAGTGATTTAGAATCTGAACTGGAAGCTTTTCCTAGTGTTACTAGTGAAGCCTCGACCGAGGCTGCAGCTTGTGTTAAGGTGGGCTTCTATCCCACTACTATGATGGTGATTGTTCCTATATACTATGTGTGATACAATCTGTTGTTGTTTGTTTAATCCTTGTATAAATTTCGAGTTTTGGAGATTTTATGTAAGATTTCTAGTTCAGAAACTCATTTCAAGAGTTGAATGTGTCAAAAAGAAAAAAGGACGTATTAGTTTTAAATTTTCCGTTGTCAACTACTCGCATAGAGATAAAGGTTTGAAACGTGTCAAGTTAATTATAGTTTCCAAACAAATGTAATGATATTCAAAGGGGCAAGGGCATTGTAAAAACAAGATGGTTTCCAGGAAACTACAGTGACCAAATAATAGAGCTTGAGGTGCAACTTTTTTATGTTTTAATCATTTAATGGACGACTCCTTAAATTTCGAGTTTTGGAGATTTTATATAAAGTTTCTAGTTCAGAAACTCATTTCAAGAGTTGAATGTATCAGAAAGAAAAAGGACAAATTAGTTTTAAATTTTCTGTTGTCAACTGCTCGCATACAGATAAAGGGTTGAAACGTGTCAAGTTAATTATAGTTTCCAAACAAATGTAATGATGTTCAAATGGGCAAGGGCATTGTAAAAACAAGATGGTTTCCAGGAGACTACTGTGACCACATGATAGAGCTTGAGGTGCAAATTTTTTATGTTTTAATCATTTAATGGACTCCTTATCTTTGAGATATTCCAAGAAGGCAAAACATGCTTGAATAATTTGTTTTATTTGATTCCTCTTCATTTTCTATGTCCAGTTACCTTATTGATGAGAATGGTTGTTTTGGTTAGGTATTAATAGCATCTGGTTTACCAAGTGATTCAGCTCACCCAAACAACACAACTGTTGAGGCTCCCTTAACTATAAACATACCTAATGGCCGGTCGCTTAGAGCTACATCAGAAAATTCGCAATCTGATGCGATGCAGGGGGTGAACATTAGAGTTCCAGTTTCTGTGCAGAAACTGTCTCTGCCTGCAGTGACACCTTGTCCTGCTTCTGAAGTATATGATGCAAATGGATCAGGTACTGGCACATTTCCTCCAAGAAGGAAAAGGAAACCCTGGTCAGAAGCTGAGGACATGGAACTGATTGCTGCTGTGCACAAATTGGGCGAGGGGAATTGGGCAAGCATTGTAAGAGGTGAATTCAAGGGTGATAGAACTGCTTCCCAGCTGTCTCAGGTTGTTTTCCATGCATCAAGTGCTATTAAATTATCATCCTTTCTCATTCTTTTTCATGCTTACTGTAGTTAGATTCTCAGGCTTTAATAGTTCAGTAAGAAACACATAGGGTTGATGCTTAGTCATCTAAACTCTCTTTGCTTTTGATGTTCCATTCTACCCCTGCAATTTGTTGGTTTCAATTGCCATGTATAACATGGTCAAATCATTGCTTTGGAGATTGCTTTATGTAGGTCGTGGCTTGATCGTTCATGGAAATGGTTGTTGTATATCTTTTTCTTACCACGGACTCTAAGGGATCTAGTTGTTAGCAGTTCATTTGCAATGGCACATATATTTGTTGGTAGTGCTATGAGGGTCATCCCTTCAGATATTGCTGCGAGTGCTGTTAACCGTGGCTTGTCCACAAACACAGATGTATTCTTCATAAAAATGTTTTAAGATTATAAAGCATTGAAACATATTGTTGAAAATGTAAAGGAAAATCACTGAGAATTAAAGGAGAACATGGCTAGACTTGATTAGTTCTGATATCTTGATTCTTTGCAAATAAAATAAGAACTTCATATAGGATTAGCATGCATCTAAAGTTCCATTTCAACATTTGTGTTGCACTTCTCTGATGATGTTGGAGTTAGTTTTTTTTTTCTTTTTTCACACACTGGAGCAATTTGTTAACCATATCATCAAAAAGGAAATATATTGTTGAAAATGTAAATAACATGAATAAGTGAGAATTAAGGGAGGATATAGCTAATCCTGATTAGTTTTGCTATCTTGATTTTTTGCAAATACAAGGAGGACCGCATGTAGGATTAGTATTTGCTATCTTGAATTTTCGCAAATACAATGAGGACTCCATGTAGGATTAGTATTCATCCTAATCCTACAGAACAGAACCTCAAGCAATTGTTTTAGCTGTATGATCCAGATTTGGTTCCATTGGCATTGTTATTTAATTACTGCCGTGGAAAGCAATCCGTTGTCATCTAGTCCGGTCAGGATGTCTGGGTTCTCCCAGTTTTTCCCGGGTTCAAATCCCGGCAACGGATTTCTTTATTTTTTCAATAAATTCCGATCTGTTCACATTTTTGGCCATTGTTCTTTCCTTGTCTATTGGTCTGCTATGTTCATGTGGATTTAGATTCCATGAATTGCTGGTTTGTTTTTTAACTGTAAGGGTTCCATATAGGATTTTTTTCCCTTTGCTTTTCTCCTCCTAATTACCATAGCTTATACAAGCAGAGGTGGGCCATTATTCGGAAGCGGCATGGGAACTTGAATGTGGGAACCGTTTCCAGTGCCCCTCAACTCTCTGAGACACAGCGTGCAGCACGCGATGCAGTGAAAATGGCCCTCGATCCTCATCCAGCAGCCAAAAGTTTAATTGCAAGTTCTGGTAAATTATCCTTTGCATCTCTTACTGTTTTTAAATTATTTAGGTGTGTTCTAGCATACAATCTTTCTAGGAATTTGTCTAAATGTAATAAACAGCTCAACTGCCTTTAAAGCACAATGGTAGTTTGTAGTTTGCTCTCTATGCATGTAGTTCACATGGTTTCAGCACTTGTGTGTGTGAGATTCTTACAATTATTCTTTTAACTTGGAGCAGCTGGGACAACTTCTACCAAAACCCCCAATAATTGTGTGCCTCCTACCATCACTGCAGAAGCTTCTCCTGCCCAACATCAATCTCAACAACGTACCATGATGACAAAATCATCTTCAATATGGCCAGTGGGACCTGCAGCAAAATCTCAAGTAATGTTGGCAAAAGCATCAGAAAAATCTATTCTGAGTTCTGATCCTGTGAGAGCTGCTGCAGTTGCTGCTGGGGCTCGCATTGCTACCCAATCAGATGCTGCTTCACTGTTAAAGGCTGCTCAGGCAAAGAATGCTGTCCATATCATGCCCACAGGCAGTTCTTCAATCAAATCATCCATGACTGGTGGTATTTCTACCCACTTAGATGTCAATCCCAATACTCGATTTATCTCCAGTGGCATGGCAACTGCACCAACTACCACACGTCCAGCTGCAAGTGGTCCATGCCCTGGTTTGCCCAAAGCTACTTCACCACCCCCTCAGATGAAAGCTTCTTCATCAACAGCTCAGCATGCACAATCCACCCCTGTCACATCATTCAATGCGCAATATGAACAGACTAATTCTGTTTTGGCCAAAACCACTGTTCTGCCACCTCAGATGAAACCTTCTTCAATGACAACTCAGAATACACAATCCACCCCTATCACATCATTGAGTACGCCATCTGAACAAACTAATGCTGAAAGTTCGCCAAAGCAAGGCATTGTAACCATTAAGGATACAAAAGCTTTTGGGTCGCTAGAAGTGGCAAATGGCCAAGTTCAAAAGGATGGAGCTCATGTCTCTGTAAAGGAACCAAGTGAGCATGTTCAGGAAGTTAAAACAGCTTTGACAAACCAAGAAGCAGAGTTGAAAAGTCAAGTAGCTGCTTTGGAGAGTTCTAATGGTTCACCAAAATTGATAATGAATGAAAATGGCCTGGTAAATGTCACTGGCAACCAGGTTCACGGAAGTCAAAATGCAGATGATAACAAGATGACTTGTTCACCTATCAAGGAAGCTGAAAATCAATCTGCAGTTCAGGGGAATGATGAGAATCAAAGTGTAAGTGAGAGGCAAGCAGATTTGCCTAGCTCAGTAAGCAATGAATCCTGCGTAAAAGTGGATAGTATAAGCAGAACAGAAGCCAGCGATGGAATGATGGACGGATAGGGTCAGAGTATTGGATGCAAAGTAGCAGAAGACACTTTCCTTTTTCTGTTTGGTCTCTCTATTTGTATTTTAAACGAGATAGAAATTGTGTAAATTGGTTACAGTTTTGGAAAGTAATGACTCAGTCCGTCTTTTTCATGATGTAATTCTTCATGCTCGCCTGGTTTGATAGATCATGCTGCCGTAGATGGATCTGAACACTAATGTCATTGACAAAAAAATGAAAAATAAAAAATCACATTCTTATAGATTAAAATTTTTACAGTGTGTTTAAGAAGTAACTAGTCATGTTTTATTAATTATTTTTTAAATTTATTTAGAAAAAAACAGATACAATTAAGAAATTTTAGATAAAGACCTTGTGAGGAATGGATTTTATTTATTTATTTATTTTTTATTCGTCTGTATTTTTTTGCGTGCAATTAGAGAGTAACTAATAAGAAAGATATTTTTGTGCGTGTAAATGTGGGTTTCATCTTGAGACTTCGAATTTTTTATTTATTTTAAATTAATATGATTTTAATATTTTTGAATTATATTGATACGTTGATATCAAAAAAAAAAATTAAAAATAAAAATATTGATACGTTGATATAAATAAAAAAAATTAAAAATAAAAAAAATATTATTAATATATATTTTAACACAAAATATTATTTAAAAAGCAACCTCAATTACAATTTTTTTCCCTACACCTGATATATAAATCCATCGACTCTGATTTTTTTTGGGGTAAATCATTGGCTTTATGATTTGAAACCTGAAGTTTTCCTTGTAAATTGCAAATAAGAAACATCTCAGCCTATAAGCTGTGTAAGAACTGTTTGATTCATGTGTCACTGACTAATCTTTCATCTTTCCCGTACATGCTAGTTGGATTGTTGCAGCCAGAAATGCAGTGTGATCTGCATTTTCTGCAAAACCGATGTCAGAAGAAAACCTCCTGTGGTTGGAAGGCATGGCAATTGGATAAATTAAAAATCTTAATTGATAAGTTGGGGTGGATTTAGCTTCTGCTGATCCCTTTTTCACTGTCTTGATCTAGAGAAATTCAAACAATGGGCAACAATATAGGGCTGAGGTAAAGAGAGGATCCGTAGTGTTGCTCAGTAAAAATATTTTGATTAGTTACTTAAATTTTACCCAGTGGGTCAGAAAAATTAACAAGGAACTCGTAGTGTTGCTTCAAGTTCTATTTGAAGCATCTAATACTACGACAGGCAAGCCAAATGAAAAACGAAAGGAAAATGGAAAAGGAACAATCCAATCTTCAGTGGTGTTGTGGGGGTTTTCCATCCTCGAACATACTATATTGTTTCTGCAGTGCAGGGCTTGCGCATGAGAAGATTGACTGCTTTTGTCCCTTAAGTTTCTTTAACTTGACACCAAACAAGAAAGAGCGCAAGGGGATTCTAGCTTTGTGTGATGAACTCCTACTTTTAGATGCTGAAATCCCGAGCTCCTCGTCCAGTCTTGTGAGTAACCTTTCAACTTCAACCTTGAGTCCTCTCACACGATCCAGACCAGTTTGTAGCTCATCTGCAACCTTGTTGCTTTCCTGTTTCATGTTGAGAATCTCACCTTGAAACTTAGCTGCTTGATATTCACTGAGCTCAGCCTCTTCTTCTTTGGAACTTGGATTGGAAACTCCCAACAGCTCATCTTGAATATTGCATAAAGATGCATGTCTAGCATGCATTTCATCTTTCATAACCGAATTGTTCTCCAGCCATAATGTTAGTTCAGTTTGTATTTCTCTCAAATGTGTGAATATTGGCCGAGTCTCTGAGATGATATATTGACTCTTATCATTGCCGTCTCGCCTTGTTTTATCTCTTACTTTTGATAGCTCCACCTTTAAGTCATGGACTGAAGTTTGAAACTTTCGTATCTGATGCAAAGTGGTGCTAAACCTCAACCAGAACTCCAGATTTTCCTCCAGCAGTCCATCAATATCTGAACGTATCTTTTCTTCTACAGCTGAAGGAACATGGGGTGAATTTGCTCGTTTCATCTTGATCACGTTGCTAACCTCTTTCTCAGAGTACCTTCTATTACCTCCAGATACAGCTAATTCACCAATTCTTCCTCTGGCTTCCACATGATGTTCGTGCTCTGAGTCAAAAACTGGCCGCGGAGGTGAACTTCGAGATGAAAGATTTGAATCCAGGAAGCTAGCTGCTTGTGTCATAAGGTCGGGAGAACCTTCTGCATGTGAGTACTTATATTTTGTCGAATCACCATCATTATTTTCTTTGAGATTTTGTTGGTGAGAGCTCATTTCACGCAAAGATTGGATCTCTTCATCCCTCAGGGCAAGAGCATTCTTTAATTCCCTAATCTGCAATGCCAATTCAAAGAAACCGTCCCGATTTTTCTTCTCAACGTCACCGAGCTTCTTTCTTACTTCAGTATAATTCCGGAGGACCAAAGTATACTCTTCCAGCAGTAGCTTTTCCCTGTCATCTAACCCACTCGCCAACAACTGCCTCCAGTTGGGTTGATCCTCTTCATCTATTCCCAGTTCCTCTAGCCGAGCAGCAACATCATTTTCTTCCTCATGCAAATCTTTCTGATCATGTGTTGTGACATGATCATCAGTTATGGCAGTGAGCTTTTGGTTTGGTCCAGATTCCTCTGCTTTGATAGAACTATTGACAGCAGGAACATCATCTTTCCTCCCTTCCTTTTCCATTTCCATAGGCTTCGATACAAATGCATCATTGAAAGAAGCCAGATGCTCTTCTTGTTCTTCGACCCCCCTGCCCGCTTTGACATCAACAGCAGCTCCTGATTCTTGGATTGATTCTTCTTTCTCAACTTCCTTGTCTGGTTTCACTGTTTGTAACTTCACCGACAAATGATCAATGGCACAACTTGCTTCAGTTAAACGTGTTAGAAGGTTTTTGTTTTGATCTTTGATGTTTTCGTTGAGGCATTTCACTCTACGCAACTCCTCTTCCAACTCTCTTAGCTTGTTGCTCATTTTCTCTGAATTTTCCATCAGAGTCGCCTTATCCTCTTCTAGAGTCTTGATGTGTGTCTGGAGCCCATCTGAATCAGATTTTAGTCTGTTTACCAGAGCATCTTGAGAAGAGACTGCAGTTTCCAAATTCACAACCTTCTCAACTAGTTCATCAATTCTGTCAGCCAGTTGCATCACAGTGTGGGATGATTTTAAATCTGCTTCCAGCTCACCTTTAATCTTCTCTCGCAGCAAATTCGTATCACTTGGATCTATATCTTCTGATTCAGCCTCCTGTTCATCAGCAGGCTCCAGCAGATCTGATTGGTCAGAAAGAAACTCACCTTTAAGGGCTACGTACTTCTGCTGGACTTCCTTAATCCTTCGGTTCTCTACTATAGCCTCTTCAGCTGATAGCTCCCGTTTCTCTTGCAACTTAACCAAAGTATCCTTACATGATTTTAGAGCAGTGGCAGCCATCAAAGTTCGGGCTTCATTATCATCAATAACACTGCTGATACCAAACTCATCTTGTAAACCGCTGATTGTCACTTGCATTTCAGTTATCTGATTTTCAATCCCCCCGCACTTAGCTTGACATCGTTCAGATACGCTTTGTACAAACTCCTTCTCCGTTTGTAGTGCCAAAATTTCTTTCTGAAGCTTATCAGTTTTCTCTACAGCCTCTTCTCGGCTAAGGCCTGAACCTGGAGGCACATTGGCTTTAGCAGAGCTAGCAGTTCTATTTAGCTGCTGCCCCTTTCTGGACAATAAAATTGTTCGGCTTCTGAAATCTTTCTTTGGCATGCTGGGTACCTTTGGAATATTTGCTTTGGAGACCTTGTGTGCTTCGTTGGGATCATCAGATTCGAATATTGTGGGATCACTTTCTTCAAAATCATCATCATCCATGGCAAACTGAACTTGTTCTGGGAAGACAGTGGCAATGGTGCGGTTGGCACTTTGCAGCTCTTTTGACAGATGATCGAATCTCTCGGCCAATGCTCGATATGCCCGGTAAGAGTCTTCCACAATGTTTATAAGTTCTGGCCTCCTTCTGTAGTACATCTCAGCTCTTTGAGCGAAGGAGTCCCCAGAGTTTTCAATGATTTTAAGCATGTTATGAACCTTTTCCTCCATATCTGTCATATCAAAAGTGTGTTAAACTAAATCAAAAGCAAAAGAAAGAAGAGCCATAAATGTCAGTAAATAACAGACTTGAATATTCTTATACAACCATAGTCTAAGCTAGACATATTTGAAAATGTTATCTCTGTCATTTTCCTGGTTTCTTGCTTTGTTATAATTTGCTTCACATGTTTTGTGAAAAAAACGGAGAATTGGTAAGTAAATGCACGATTAATCTTAAACAATGTGGGATCATCGGAAGCAGAATTGATTTCGATCTCTTCGTTTGTATAATAAACAGAGTTAGTTAGTTGCCAATGAGCATGTAAAATAATCAAAAACACAACACACACAAACACACACACATATTCTGAATGAATGAAGCCTTTCCCTTGTGTGACCTTGCAAATCTCCAAACGGACAACTTAAAGGAACCTGGCATGTTGTTGCGGACAATTGACCAATAAGAAGACAGGACTAGTTATACACCAATCTAGATTCTAGATCACCGAAATAGACCATACAGAAGACCATTAATTCTTAGAAACATATACAGATGAATCAAAGAAGACAAAAGCACCCACCTTGGAGGTTTTCTTCCAGCCATTTTGAATGTTTTGTCCTGATGTGGCTTGCCCACCACCATGAATATGCATTGCTTGCTGCTCTCTGCAGCATTGTACCTGCCTTTTCCCTCCCTCAAAATGCAAAAGAGATTCAACGCATTCGTGTTAAGATATTGATGAAAATAATTGTCAAAGAAGACGAGAAAGAAGATTTTGCCGATAGATAAACACAGCTTTTGCCTAGAGGGTCTCTAATGAGCAGCGGGGGAGGATATTTAGGGCCAAATTTTGTGCCTTTGACAGCCTCAACATCGATAGGGGCTCTTCGATGGATGCGGCCATGTTGAAGGATCCTTGATTTGGCAGGTTAGTTTCCTAGAATAGAGGGGGGCATGTTCCCTTTCTTTGATTGCTAGTTGCTTGACAGGATTTTTGCTGCTTATTTTCGTTGTTTTGTTACATGGGCATTCACGGCATGGTCTGTTAGGCTTAGAAATGGACTCTCAACTTATTTTTTCAAGAAGTTCGACTATTTATAAAAAGTAGTGGCTCTTCAATTTGTTAAAACTGCACAAACTGTTTGTGCTTATCTTCTTCGTCTTCTTCTTCTATTTTTGGAAAAATGCCCATCTTCTTTCAATCAACCGAAAGTTGACACACACAGTGCCTCTCTGTTTTTCTGGTTAAAATTGCTAACCGATTTCTGTTGTTTCAGCATTTACTCCAAATATGAAAATAGAAGAACAAGTATAAATCAATTCTGTCGGCCAATAAAATAACGCTGTGGTACGGTACGGTATTGTTATGTTTTTAAAACAAAATAACGTTAAGATATGTTTCGGTCCAAAACACGATCTCTTTCTGTAATTTACCATGTGGCACGGGCAAGCAGACAGACTACAGGCGTTTATAGTACCACTTAGGACGTGACTTGCTGTCTGTTGCTTTTCCAGTAACTAAGAAAAACACTTCAACAAAATCAAAACTCCACCAGGAATTTATAGCGAGGAGTTAATTATAATTTACTGCCTATAGTTCAGAAAAACAAATCAATCTGTCCCGAAAATTATATTATATATGATCACTAAATATGCTAATATTTTTCCATTTCATGTTGTTTTGTTTTTATTACTTAAGAAATAGAAGGGGGGAGAGAGATTTGACAATAGAGGAAAGGTTTTTTTTCTACCAAGAGTCAAGAAATTTTTATTATTGAAGAAATTGATTGGTTTAATATGAACTACACAGGGACTAGGGGACAATTAACACGGATAAAGGGAAATGTGCCACAGGCTATCACCGTACAAATTACGAGTCCGAACAGTTTAAGCAGACACAAGTTGCGAGAGATAGCGAGAGGGGATTCGATCACTATACAATATGTACACAATTCCTGCAATTATTTACATAGTTTTTACAGTAGAATATGAAGCATGAACCTGCTTCTGTATGCGCAGCCATATTTACATCAAAGAATTAAAAGCACGCGCAACAAAACGCTCTCTCCCTGTCGTCTCTTATTTTTTTCTAGCTGAGGTATCTGCCATCCCACAGTAATCTCCTAAATCGGGGACAGTGACGAGGAATGGCAGCTGCAGGGGAAAACTCCTTCACGGTCAAGAAATGATTAGAAGCCAAAAAAACCCGCCACTTTCAGCATATATTAGTACTAGCTAGGATAAGAAGAACATCAGCAATCTTCTTCTACTGGCAAGCAATAAACCCGACCAGCTGCACTCTTTTTTTCTTCTTTTTTTGCTTTTTGCCTTTTTTTTTTCTTTTTCTTTCAAGTCCTCCCATATATATGTACAATATTTTCTCGTTAAACAGAAGGATGGGTTCTGCCAGAAGATTCAGCAGTTACAGAAGTATAGCACAATGAACAGTAAAGTGAAATCATTAGCAGCACTAAATGTCAGATGTTCTGGACGGATGAAAGCCACTGTTCCATGTATTTCTTGCTCTCTGCACATTGAAGTTAAATAAAGTTAAGAACTCAGCACAGAGAAACAATCACATTTTAAGACAGGTTGAAAGAGAAAAAATACATTTTGCTTCCACCAACCACTTAGATGCATATATTTGCAATCAATATGACATCACAAAAGGGATTAAACAGCAAAAAGCCAGTAAGCATAGATAAACAAGAAATAGGAGTGGAGTTTAGAACTCGTTTCTTTTTTTAAAATTTCATCAGCTGCGCTCAAATTGTGATCATTCAATAGTTCAGCTGATGCAAATTGTAAAACATATCTTAAAGGTAATTGCAAAACATTTCTCAAAGATAGATAAATGTAAATCACAACCTTGTTGGAAAGAGGAAAAGGGAAACAGAAGGTAACTCCTAAACACCTAAATAATGTAGGAGATATTGTTGTGCATTGATCATGTATGGAATTCAAATAACCATCCTTTTATGCAGCGACAAGCTACCAAAGTAACCAACCAGTAAGGGACAAAATGAAACATTAGTGTGAAATAATTCAGATTGCTGTCGAGGCTCTCAAACATAGAAAATATGTTAGATGTTTCTCCTTTTTAAACCTCTTAATGTCTAATAAATTATGGATAGATTATAGCCCATGCCACAAAGATTATTGTTAATAGCTATAACAAATTGCATTCCATGTAGAAGTAAAGGCTCTCTTAGGCAATCACATTCTTCGTGTAACTTAGTTAAGATTGCCTGCATACAGAAGAAGTTGAATGACTTTCCTTGCCACATCACAGTAATCATTTTTTGTTTTTAATGATTTCATAATAGCTTGTTCATTTATCATTGAAAGGAGAGCTGACAAGTCAGGTAGCAGAAACAGTTCTAAAGACTTCAACACCCTTTACACCATGGTTATTGCAATAATAATTGCGTGATAATCTACCTAGTGAACTGTTAATCAACACAGCATAAGGAAACCTACACCAATGGAAGAGGAAAATAGAAGATTTTGTAGAAGCAACCAAAATATAAAAAGAACTTTGGAAGAGCAATGGCTCTTACCATCTGGAATGTTAACAATAGCACCAAACAGATTGTTCTTTTTAACCTCAAAGGCATTATCTTGAACACGGCCATAACATGGGACCAGCACAGCAAAACTGTTGTCCGTATCATCATCACTCTGGAATTCAGGTCCATGAGGCTCTAACCACCCAATGGAATAATCCGAATCATCAGACTCTGACCCTGAAACACAGCCACCATCAGATGGCACAAGAACAACATCATATTCCCTATCAATTTTCCGCTCTTCCCGGCTGTGCCATTTTCTCTTAACCCTTCTAGAGGAGGATGCCACATTAGTTTGAACCAAAGGAAATTTCAGAGTATCCGACGATTCCCATAAATCCGAGTCAGGTCTCGCATTTAAAGAAGACCCGTTTGAAATTCTGGGTTCCTGATGCTTTCCACTCCATAACCACCATGAAAGATTGGTAAATGCCACAGCCATTAAATCAACAAAAAATCACCCTAGAAAACTGATCACAGAAATACTCAACAAACTGCAATTAATCCAAGGTCTGATGATTGAAGAGCGGAAACAGGCAAGACAACGAGTTCTTTACCCCTGTAAAAAGGAATCAACAATAAACAGTGTTAACACACAAAAATAGAGTAACTGACGTCGACAAACAAAAAGAAGTTAGCAACCTTATATGCAGCAACAAAACCAACTAGCTTTAAATGAAAAAAAAAAAAAAAAAAAAAAAAAAAAAAAAAAAAAAAAAAAAAAAAAAAAAAAAAAAAAAAAAAAAAAGCAATTGCCTTCCATGTTTTCCTTATGATTTTCACTTTCAAGATGAAACAACTTCGAAAAGGATGGATTTTTTTTCACATTTTTGTTCCATCCAAAATTTAACATCAAATAAAGAAAATCAAAGAATAAGAAAAGAAAAATTACAAGGCACAGGTTCAATGAACTATCGCTGATAAATACAATGAATTTTCATAAATTTAATGAATAAGAAAAGAAAAATTACAAGGCACGGATTCAATGAACTATCACTGGTCAATACAATAAATTCACATGTGAAAAATAAAGAATTTAATATCAAAATACAGAATCATTCAAAAGAAAATCTAAAAATAGAAAAGGACGTAATTGTACCAAAAATAGATCTCTCCCAAATCATACAAAGCGAGCAGAAAACAGATTTCTCAAGCTCACCAGATGCACGGGAACTCAATATTATTACTAAATAAATAAGAAATTTGAAAAATCAAAATATTCACTTTCTTTCGCGTTCTTGGCTGAATCAATCTCAGGATCATGAAACCGATCAATTGCTAAAAAAAGGCTATAGGTTCAAAAAATCAAGATCAGATTACAAGCGTAATGTAATGCGGATACCTTAAAAACAGGGAGTTCTGATTGTGTTTCCAGCTTGTATCCGAACAGATGAATGAGAAACCCTAGTTTCGATAGATTTGTCTCCTCTTTTTTAGATTAAGAGAAAGAACAAAAAAATTAAAGAAAGAAGAGACTGAGAGAATTGAGTTTTGGTTCTAATTGGAAAGTTATGACCAACTTACAAAACAAAACTAACTTGATTTGTTGTTCTCTGGAACCGGGTTTACTTTATCACATGAGCTTTGTTTTAAACGTGTGAACATCGGGGCTTTTAGTTGGACCGCCTATAGAATTAAGATTTGTAAAAAGAAATTAAGTGATATATATATATATATATATATATATTTCACATGGATAAGTAACCTAGCTGAGATTCTATAGGAATTAACAAAAAATAATAAATAAATAAATCTTGGATCAAAAAAATTATTTTTTGACGGAGAATAAAAATATTGTTGAAGGAAAAATGAGGAGGAGGATAAACGATGATTAGGTGAGGGGAGGTTGAGTGGTAGTGTGGATACGGGTGCAGGAGAGCAGGGCTGATTAAATGGTCTGGTCAGCGTTGTGGTGCTGGTGGGGTGGCTGCCGGGAAGAGAGGCCAGAGGAAAGGCGAAGGAAATAAGCAATGACGTGGCGTGGGAAATGACCATGGATTTGCGTGTCTTTGTGGCTCAAGTAACCGGTGTGTGCTAGACACTGTAGCTGTGGCTGTACATTACAAATATAATAAATAGTCATCAATCAAGCCACAGCCAGCTAGCAGATTGGTTAAAATTTAATTTAAAAAAACATATTAAATTTTTTTATATTGTTTTGATATATTAATATTAAAAATAAATTTAAAAAAATAAAAAATATTATTTTAATATATTTAAGTGAAAAATCAACTTCTAATTAGAGAGTTGTTAATTAAAGAATAAACTATATGCCTTGTAAGTTTTAAATTGCACATGGACTCCTTGAAAGTTTGGATTCTAATGGTTGGACGGAAGAATTTAAGGGCAAATCTTTGTGGTTTCTTTTTTCTTTCTGTCTCTAGCAGTGTGGGGTGCTTGATGAACAACCTCTTCATGGTGTAATTTCTTTATTTACTCAAATTAGCACCCCTCAGTCAATTAAAGCTGTGGAGGACCTTCTTCCTTTTCTTTTTTTGTCGTTTTGAAGGATTTATATATTTTTATTTTTTTATTCAAAAATATATTAAAATAATATTTTTTTATTTTTAAATTTTATTTTTAATATCATCCTACTCAAACAATTTAAAAATACCTAAAAACAACAACTAACTTGAGACCACAAAAAATCAAAAATATTTGAAAAGATGCTGGACCATGATACCAAAAGCAAAAGATGGTGCAGAAAAGGTATCAATAATGCGCAACTCTGCATGTTCTCATATTTCCTTGGTTTTTCCTAAATATCATGATGGCCATGGGCTTCAAAAGGGCATCAATTGTAGCTATCGTCATACAGTTCATCCACAACCCTGAAGATAAGGGAAAAACTCACGTATGGCAGTCTCTCCTCCTTCAACCTGCAAGGGGGAGGTCCACAGATTCTCTCGTCGGAACCACATGTTCTTGTGATCATGACTTGTTTCCATTCACCTCTTGGTTTAATCAACCTGAGAAGGACTTGCATGCTATATCGATCAACCAACAACTGGCACACATGGCGGTTTGTCGTCGTCACAACGACTTTGCAATTTCCAGAAGCTAGTCACTGATCATGTTATAATTATGCTACGATTTTTTCGTGCTGCATTTGCAAAACATACACAGAAGGCAGAGGGCATCTGTATCCATCTCTAATCAACCTGGAGGAGGGCCTACCAACTACCGAACCCCTTTGTTTTTGGCACTCAATTATTGTGGGATCTGATAATTAATTACTTGGTGGTCTTGGCTCCACACACACAAATAATAATAATAATAATAATATAGTAGTCTTTGGTTAATCTTCGATGCATTGGCTAGCGACTGTGCCAAGAATCAACGACATTGATGGTTCGGAGACTTTGATAAGGCGTGTCGGTCGAAGAGGATAAATCCATGATAGTTAAGAGATCGTTTTGCAATTTTGTTGCTAGAATCACTCGAAACATTTTGGCACTTTGCACTCAACGTTCACTCAAGAAATTGCTTTCACCTTACATGCATATACACCTTGACAAGTGTTGGGTTTTTTCTTTTCTTCCTTCAAAGAAACGAAACTAAGTCTCATGTCATTTGAAACAAGTTAGCACTTAGAATTCATTAAAAAGAAAAGAAAAAAAAAGTGCTATTATATATTATTAGTTTTTATCTGCGTGCTCCGCTCATATATTATACCTTGACAAGTGTGCGGTTGCTCTTGAATTATCCCATTTCCTTTAGTCCTATAATAAATCAAATGGAAATCGGAAATCGACATGGATGTAAGAGAGGAACACAAACAAGAGCTCCAATTATTGGACTGTCGGCCTAGCAGTAAGAGCCAGCCTTTTGGGTGAAGCCGATCTGACTTTCTCATTAGCCTAGACCAGGATTGGTCGGACTTTGCAGCTGTCACCTCAGTACAGCTCTCCGACAAGCCCAGAGTGAGATGGGATTTAGAGGGCCCATGCTAACCGATTTACTAGTCTATGAGGCCCAAGTCCTCCTCTTCCTAGTCCTCTCCGCCTAAACCCCCAAAACGGGCAAAACCGCACGCACGCACGCACGCACAGAGAAGAGTGGCGATTCCTCAAAACCTCAATTCACTTAGCCGTCTCTGCAATGGAATCACAACTACTCTCCACTTCACCTTCTACTTTCCACTTCCCCTCACCAAAGACCCTCTTCTCTAACAAAACCACACACAGAAACTCAAACTTTTCTTCCTTTACGTCCAAAAGAAAACTAGCGATCCAGGCTCAATTCATGGAGAAAGAGAACAAGTTGTGGGGAGGTAGATTCGAACAGACCGTGACTGATAAAGTAGAGAAATTCACCGAGTCAATCTCGTTTGACAAGGAGTTGTACAAGCATGACATTATGGGCAGCAAAGCTCATGCCTCCATGCTCGCAAAACAGGTCCCTTCTTGCTCTTGCATTGACAGTTTCTTGATTTCTTTCTTTAAGCAAGTGAATTGGGCTATTAAGCTTGTTATGCTTCTTTGTTTTTTGCAGGGGTTGATGAGCGAGAGTGATAAAGACAGTATTTTGAAAGGGCTTGATGAGATACAACGAAAGATTGAGGCTGGTGAGTTTGAGTGGAGGGAAGACAGGGAAGATGTGCATATGAATATTGAGGCAACGCTTACTGAGATGATTGGTGAACCTGCCAAGAAACTGCATACAGCGAGGAGTAGGAATGATCAAGTTTTGACTGATTTTAAACTGTGGTGTCGTGATGCTATTGATAGAATCGCTGCATCTATAAAAAATTTACAGGTTGCATTGGTGAAATTGGCTTTGAATAATGAAGGGCTCATTGTTCCAGGTTACACACATTTGCAAAGAGCGCAGCCTGTTTTGTTGCCGCATCTGCTCTTAGCCTATGTCGAACAGGTTTGATTGCCTTGTTGTTGTTGGTTGGTGGGGAACATTTTTGAATCTTTATGTCTATAAGAACCAGAACTCACTTGTGGGGTGCTTGCTGTGTTAACTGACGAGAACATTGAGACTTGCATGCTTGATCTGTCTACTATTAAAAAGCTTCAATTGGAAACTTTAGTAGTTACATTAAATATTGATTTGATGGTTGGTTTAGAATTTTAGGTGATTTTTTGGACATTTTAAATGATTGGTTTCTCTGGCAATGGTCAGAGATGGTGTTGTTACTGACCAAAACAGCCTTCTTTTTTCTTCTTTTTTTTTTCCTTTTCCCTGTAAATCAGTCTTGGTGCCTTCATAAGAATGAACACTGACTACAATTTTTTCTTGTAGCTTGAACGTGATGCTGGTCGCTTACTTGATTGTAAACTGAGGATGAATTCCTGCCCCCTGGGTGCATGTGCATTGGCTGGCACCGGTTTACCAATCGATAGGTTTATGACTTCTGAAGCTTTAGGATTCACTGCTCCCATGAGGAATAGGTAAGCACACATGTCTTTGATATTTTTTATACTCTGGGGTGTCAATTGGGAAGAAAGATGGTGATTGTCAGCTGACTACATAGTTGTCGTCAAGGCCATTTATATTGGTTTTTGACTGGCCCATTCAAGAATCTGGTCATTATTTCTTTCTCGTACATTATGAATTATATCTTTTTCTGTTTGTTGACGGCTGTGTGATGGCTTCCCTGGCTTATCTTCGTGATGACAAATTGCAAGATTTTGCCAAACATTGGAACCTTTTTCAATTTTATTTCTAGATTCTTTCTCAATTACTGTAATATTAGTCTTATGCTGTGTAGATAACTCCTTTTTTGAAGCAGCACTTTCATGCTTTCTGCTCTAGGTAAGATGTCAATTTTTGGCTCCTGAAAATGGGGCATGTAGGACCATCTGTGTGTGTTCTTATCTACTCTTTTATCTCTTATTTGCTTTTGAATTTCCCTCCCTTCTTGATACCTGGCTTCCTTGAGTAGTTGGTTATGTTTAATTTTTTTATCTAGCATTGATGCAGTTTCAGACCGAGATTTTATCATGGAGTTTCTTTCTGCTAATTCCATCACAGCAATTCATCTTTCTCGATTGGGTGAGGAATGGGTGTTGTGGGCCACGGAGGAGTTTGGATTTTTAACACCAAGTGATTCTGTTTCAACTGGAAGTAGTATTATGCCTCAAAAGAAAAACCCAGATCCCATGGAACTTGTCCGAGGAAAATCTGCTAGGGTCATAGGAGACCTGGTCACTCTTCTCACATTGTGCAAAGGGCTTCCACTTGCTTATAATCGTGATTTGCAGGTAGGCTCTTTTATAGATTTATTGGGTATCGATATAATAACATTTTTGGGGTGCCTCTTTATTATATCATGGGATACCAGACCATCTGCAGTTGTAGAGAGAAATTTAGCCTTTTTGCTCTTGAAGTTGAGATCAAGTTTACCTTTGGAATTGTGCACGCTTATCATTGTTTGATTTATTATGCAGATGCATGCTTCCATGCTTATCCTGATATTCATCCTTCCCTTCTCTTCCATTGATCTTTTACCAGTATTCGGATTTTGAATATATATATAAATTTTTTTTCATGGGACAGGAAGACAAGGAACCTGTATTTGACAGTGTTAAGACAGTTGTAGGGATGCTCGAAGTGTCAGCAGAGTTTGCACAGAACATCACTTTTAATCAGGAGAGAATTCAAAAGTCTCTGCCAGCCGGCCATCTTGATGCCACAACACTTGCTGATTATCTTGTCAATAAGGCAAGTTATTGTTATTGATTGACTTCTTTTTGTCATTTAAAATAAGTTTGAATTTCTTCTACTTCCATGTTTTCATCATGATTATGAGGAATGCAGCTACCTAATGAAAGCAATTTAATTCTTGGTTCAATACCAATTTATTTCTAGGCTTCTAAATTCCTAGAGTCTCCGAATTTTTTCTTCTGCATCATATTTAATTCTTGGTTCAATACCAGAAGTGTGGTGGTTCCTAGTTGTTTTGACAATTCTCCATTCACATATTTTTTCTATTCATTCCAATCCTTTTCGCACAAATTGTTCAAATTTTCAACTGCCTTATATGTCTTCTTTTTCTTTTTTGTAGGGACTGCCTTTCAGAACAGCCCATGAAATAGTTGGAACATGTGTTCATTTATGTGTTTCAAGGAACTTGCGGCTTGAAGATCTAACTCTTGATGATCTGAAACGTATAAACCCCGCCTTTCACCAAGATGTATATGAGTATCTTGGAGTAGAAAATGCAGTTAATAAATTCTGCTCGTATGGTTCCACCGGGTCCGCTTGTGTTGCAAGTCAGCTAGATTATTGGGTTACTAAACTCGAGATTAGCAAAATCTGAACTTGATAATGAACGTTGCAGCAGATCCTAGATGGGGCACTTTGCAAGATAATTGAAGCCAATTTTCAGGACCAGGAAAATCATGCAGTGGGCATCAGAGTTTAGCAGTTATAAATCCGTTTAAGATGCCAATAACAAGTGGGAAAAACCATTTGGCTAAATTTTGTTACTTTTGCATTAGAATTTTGTCCAACCCGTTGCTTGTTGTATTAGAAGAGTACATGGCATGAATTGATGTGGTTTTCCCATTGTAGTATATCAGTTTTTAACTGCTTCTAAATTTGTTAATAAAGTTTGATCAGCGGAAACTTTCATTAGATAGTAGGTCTTTTGAGTTATCAAAACGTCACCGGATAAGGAATAGTCCCGCCAATTGCTAGCATGTTCTTCAGGCACACACAAATAAAGTAATCGGGTTGTGGATGCTGGTTCCATGACTGTTGGATGAATCAGTGCAGGCGGCCTCTTAAGAAACTCCCCACCGTTGATGATTAGGCTATGTTTAATAATGTGCTAATGGACAGGCCAAATTTGTTTTTACATTGATAAATGATGTATCTGCTATCTGCAGCTGTGAACTTCAGCTATTAGCTTTCATTGATCCAAAATGCAATCTCTCAAAGCATGGTTCGCCTCCAGTTCAAACACAAATGCAGCTGGAAAACATCATTACAATCTATAGAAGTTGGGCTCACATCTGCCTATCTCAAAGCATAAGGGAGGGGTTCCTCAACCCAAACTAGCAAAAATTGAGTTCATGATGTGGCCACGAAATTCAAAAGACTCCACTTTCAGATTTGAACGCGCCCCCCATTATTCATGTATAAATTGTAAAGTCGAGGTTCCCTGTCCTTGGAGTAGAACACCAGGTATCTTCATAAAAATTCATCTGGCTACTGACCGCTTTGCCCCTCTTGTTAACTTCAAAGGGATATCTGCTAGGGCAACTTTTTCCATTTTCCTCGGGCCTTCAGCATTTTCTGGCAGCGAGCAAGATTGAGAAGTGGTGTCGAGCTGCAGCGCTGATTTCTGCTTTCTTGTTTTCTTGACAGGTTTTATAGGGCTTGAATTCATCTGTAAGGATTCAAATTTTTGTTACAAAGCAATGGAAAAGGTCAAAACTAAAAGTAAAGTACTGATACAGCTGATTACACTTCGAATCTTATAACAAAATATTAAGAACATTGAAGGGGAAGTGACTGAAAGAAAAATAATTGCCGACTTCAATTTTCAAAACATTACTGTTACCAAAACTGAAAAAATATCAAATGGAAAAGGTTGGCTCAAAAACAAGAACAGTTAAATGTTAAAGTGAAGCTTACCTGCGCATTCCCAATTTCATGCAAAGGTTTCCTTAGAGGTTGAAGATCATTATTCAAGTCAGCAGATTGAGACATGATAACATCTTTTCCTGTCTCGGATGAACTGGATACGTGCAACTTTTGAGCTACCTCTGATTGTTGGGAGTCATCCGCCTTGCTTGAGACTTTTCTATTGGTGCACTTCAATGCTGCACACCCACAACATGCCCCACAGCTTCCTCCAGCAGCCCGACATTCACATTTTGTTGTCTTGCAGAGGGATTTCTTGCTGCACGAGCAGCAAACACCTGATGCAGATTTCCCCATGACAGCAGTATTTCCTCCTGAACCTTCTGATTCATATGTATCCGTTCCTGATAGCTCAATACTACTTCCGACTGAAAAAGAGGACTGGACCACACCTACCTGATCAAAAAATGCCACCTCTACATTAGATCCAAATTTTCTGGCCTTTCTGCATAGACTAATTTGCTTTTACTGAGAAAGATTCTAACTAATCAAAGCTTCCTTTGTACAATTCAAGCTCAAAAGATCAAGTAAAAGCAGGACATGGAAACAGCCAGCCAGATGCTCTTACCTGTGGGTTCCTTGAATTAACTTGTGCCTTGGCCATTCCCAGTCGACTGACCAAACTACTTAACCTGGTAACTTCTTCTTTCAAGTCCCTTAACTCGCTATCCCTCACTGTGCATTCAACTTCCTTATCCTGCAACAGGCACCTTAAAGAACACAGAAAGAACAAGTTCAATCAAAGGCATACTGATCACATGTACGAGTACAGAGGAAAGAAAACTGTAAATTGAGGGAAAACGTGTTCAGCAACTAAACACACCTGTAATTTTCAAGCCTTAGCTTCTCTGCTTCTTCCTCAAACTTTCTGACCTCACAATCCATCCTAAAGAAATTTGATGGAACCACTTTGTATCAATTGATGATGAGAATGGAAGAAATCAACACTAAGTTTGAAACTAATAAGATAACATGAAGATCAATATCAGGTATGACAATAAAAACTTTGTTAGAAAACCACAAAGTAAAAAATTTACAAACATTGACACGAAAAAATGTATGAGGATGAAAGGGTGAGCCATTTAGCATTGAATAGAGTACGAGGACTTACTCTTCCATTTGACGTTCATATTCAGAACGTATTTCCTCCACCCGTGCTGCAACTTTAAGCTCAAGCTCAATACCCTACACGATGGCATCTCAAGAGATATATAAATTAAAAAAGCCAAAGCATAAATAAATGAACCTATTTTCAGCATAAAAAAAAAAAGGCTCACTCATATCTAAAAAGTGCAGTAACAAATAATAACGATTTTTGTCCCTTAATTCACAGCTGGAAATGAAAAAACTATAGCAGAGTTTAACCCAGAGTGCAAACCCTATACTTCAATGTGACCTTTCAAATCAAACCACGATAGCAAAAGGCATTTATGAGCAGAAATTAGATAGCTTCAATGAGCGATATCAATCAATTGTTGGTGTTTTGTTAGAAAATAATATAAATCATATCTTGGAACCTCATCTAATAGCTTAAGCTTTTAGGTGAGATGGTTCTTTGACATGGTATCAGAGCCTTGATGACCAAGCGGTCACGAGTTCGAATCTCACTATTCCTATTTATTTGATAAGCACAAGGTAATATGAGTCTGTGCAAATTTCAAGCCCAAAGGGCTTTCACTTGAAAGAGTGTGTTAGAGAATAATATAAATCATATCTTGGAACCTCATCTAATAGCTTAAGCTTTTAGGTGAGATGGTTCTTTGACATGTTTAGAATATGAATATGAAATGAGAATTATTTCAATTCTATCAATTCATAGACTTAAAAGGTGTTATTCACCAGAGGTATGTCCAGACAGTCACCATGATATCATTGGGCTAGAAGGAATTCACCCATGAGAATAAATCTATGTGCAACTGTCATCCCAAACACCACCACTAAACATGCACATAAATACACATTCTGTAGAGCACCTCGTCATTTACAAATCAGTATGTTCACAGATGCACAGGCACACACAATCTAGTCATGCTCATCATCAGTACCTGGCTTCCTGCATTGTTGCCAGCTTTAACGCCTGTACAAGATTTCGGAATAAACAAAAAGTCAATGAATTATACTATTAAACAAATCAAACGTGAATTGTATGAAGCACTGGAACCACTTACCAGAATTTTTTTGAGAAAAAGCCTTTCGAGATTCTAATATACACTTCAGCCGTTTAGCTGCCATTGAAGCTTCCTCTGTCTTTCGTTGTAATACCTAGTGTTGAAGCACAAGAATCAAGAAAAATGACTCTCTAGAAGTTATTCATGAAAAAAAGATAAATGGACCAGAATGATTCTAACAGATGTTTATTAAGGAGTATAAATATTATTAATTAAAAAAAAAGTGTTTTGGGGAACATAGAAACATTGAAAGAAGAATGAAATTACCAGCTTTTGTCTCTGGTTCAAAGCCAACAGCTTACGCATTTCGTACTGGTTCCTTCTTTGCTCTTTCTTCATCTGTTGATATGGAAACTCAATACATTAATGCCATACCTCCCTAAACACAAAAGTTTGCATTCCCAAGCTACAAGATGCTACAAACTAATTAAACGCAAAAATAGCTCCCTTACAGTAACCACAGACCTGAAGAACTTCTCTTTCCAGCGAAGCTTTTGATAGCCTGAATTGCACGGAGTCTAACTTCATCTTACATAGGAGTTGAACCTTGTGCAGTGAAATAAAAAAAAAAAAAAAAGCAAATTTAGTGAAACAAGCAAGTTTTACATCCTGACAAATTAATTTGCCAAGGCATGCTCCAACTATAGCAACAACAAAAAATCACCTTCTGAGCCTTTAATCTCTGAATCTCATCCGGTCTCCCTGATTCACCATTCTTTTGTTTTAGCTTTGATAACTGAGAATGTGCATTTAGTTTCTTCTTCAATTCCATGACCTGAAAATGGCACAATATTTGTTACAGATATGCTAGTGCGAATATCATAATGTGACTTAAAACCCACCTGTTCTTCAAGGTTTCGTAATTTCTGGATGTCATCTTGTTTCCTTTTTCCAACACTGCCACAAACGGAAATCGGTGACGAAATTTTAGCACCATCCTTTTCCTTCAATTCCTCAATCTCCCTCTGCCGATTCGTGAGCAAAATAAAAAAAACTTTAACCCTTAATTTTTCCCGTTTCCACTGAATCAATTGACTAAAATACTAATAAGACCAAGCCAATAGTAAATTCCCTTAGTTTGAAATTTCAAATTTCCAACATCCTTATTTGAAAAAATATTTACAAGATTCTAATATCTTTTCGTTTCCTACAACTTCTAAGGAGACAAACAGATTTAAATTTAAAAAAAAAAAACAGTAAAGTAAATGTCCAAATAATCGGCAAATCAGAAGCACGTGGTGTTAGTTTTTGAAACCGAGAGTTACCTTAAGAGCTTCGTTTTCTTTCTCCAAGTCGTGAACTCTCTTGTCGCAATCCTGGTTCTGTTTTGGTTGGTCACTTTCGTCTTTAGATGGAGAAGAGGAATCGGCAATGCTTGATCGCTTCGATCTGCGATTTCCCTTCTTCATTTTAAGCGCCGATTATCTGATCGAATTGATGCAATCGTCTCTCCCTCGACGGCTGATTCTTGGCAAGTGAAGCTGCGAGGATTCAGAAGAGCGTCTTTATTTTTGAATTTGATTTGGTTTCCCTCTTCCACTTGTATTATTATGTTATAAAAACACTAAGAGCCTCTTTCTCTTTACGGGCACACAGATTTTAAAAAACAATTAAATTAAATTATTTTATATATATTTTTTAATTATTTTAATATGCTAATATTAAAAATAAATTTTAAAAAATAAAAAACACTATCTAAAACATGTTAAAACATGTGGCTTTTTTCTTTTTGCAAATGGATACTGCTTAAGCAAACACAAAATACTATAGACTGACTTATTGTTTGTTATTTAATAATTCATTTTGATTCTTAAAGCTTAAAGTTTTATTTTGAAAGATTTCATCCTAATTGAAAATTAATTGCTTTTGATTTTTTAGGTAGGAGTGGAACTAAAAAAAAAAGAGATTGAAATGAAAAAAAAAAAAGATCAAATATGGGTGGTGTGATAGATTTCATGAAAAATACACTTAGGTTTTTAATCTTAGAAAATAACACAATTTAAATAATTTAGATCCTTTTAAATTTCAAAAAAAATTATTTTTGATACAAAAATTTATTTGTATTATTTTTCAATCTATTATTAGAGAAGAGGGTCACAGAATTCTAACAACATAAGAGAAATTTGCTATTCAAGCTATTTTCAACCAAAATGGATTTTTTTTATTTTCGTGAATTTCATGAAATAAGATAGGTTTGTTAACAACCAAAATGGATTTTTTTTATTTCCGTGAATTTCATGAAATAAGATAGGTTTGATTATGGTGCTTTAAAGTCTCAATATTGCTTCAAAAACATATTTAAGTTGGGAAAGATAAATCAAACTTGATTTGAGTTTAGGTTTTTGGACATTTCTCAAGTTTTTTGGGTTGGTTTCGTGGTTTTTGTATTTATATTTTAAAAAATAGAGGTGAATGATAAGTTTTATAAGTTGTTTATCTTTTTAAAAAATATAAAAACAAAGTTATAAATCAAGCCCAAACGCATAAGCGGGGACTTGAAGGCTCAATCATGTATCTAGGTCTTTTCTTGTAATGACCCACACCCTTTTTTGTTTCTTTTATTTATATATATTTAGGTTAAGTATAAATTTAAGAGAAAATATTATTTAATCTGGTTGAGTTAGTGACATGGATCACAAGTTTGACAAATTAAGTCATGATACTCAATCTATTTTTTTAATTTATCTTTTTTTAATTGAAACTTGTTTTTAATTTCCTTTTAAAATAATTTTTAAATTTTTATTTCAATTAATATCACTCATTTGTGATTTTTTTTTACTTATTTAACATTTTTTGATAAATATATTTTAAAAAAATATTTTGTGTGTATGTAATTTTTGAAGAGATTTTTCTATTCATCCCTAATTTTTTTTTATCTTTTTGTATAAATGAATTTTATTTTTTAAAATAATTTTTTTATTTTCATATAATATTTATAATATATGAAACATTGCATAATATTTTTTTTATTTTTTATTTTATTCAAACAATTTATTATGTATGTCTATCTTTTTTTATTGTTTGATTAAATAAAAAATTTATTTAAAAAAAATTATAAACACAACTTAATATATTTTTTATCTTACGAGATTAAATATCTTGATCTATATCTGTATCTCTATCTTTCTAGGTTTATTTTTAGTTATCATTAATGATTTTTTTATTTATTAAAAAATATAGTTTTTGATTTATTTAATTACATATATGTATAATATTTTTTATTTTCACTTAATTTTTTTTTAATTACAAAGTATGTCAAAACAATATGTGAATAGAATTTTTTTATATAAAAAAATATTTAACTCGTGATGAATGATAATTTAAATAACTAGTTTTATTACAAATGTAAAAATAAAATGTACTCTCTCTCTTTACTTGGGATGCCACCACGTTTTCCTCTATAAAAAATTTCTACCATTTTATTTGTGTCTCAATTACTATTTACTGCCATGTTTGCGCTCAAGATGGAGTTGTTTTATATATGTTTGTGTATTTGGAATTTCATGAAACATGAGAACTTTGTAAAAATTATAAATTCATACATAGAATAAAGCATGTGTAACAAAATTAGGATTCTTTATCTCATTGAAAATTTTGAACACTAAAAAAAACATGGTTTTAAGAAATAAATTAGGAAAATCATTTTCCAATTAATAAAAATATTTTTTTAAAAGAATAATATGACCGATTTGTGTTGAATTACATGATTTAAATAGATTGTGAAAAAGAAGAAGCAGGAGTTGAGGTTTATTATCGTGTTTTCGGTTTTTTGTTTTTAAAAACCAATGTTATAAAAAATATATAAAGCCAACAATTCATTGTTAAAGAAATTTAATTGTTTTTTCCTACTTTGTTTGGAAGTAGAAAACGATACCGAACAACTTAATCCTTTTTCCATTTGTTAAAACGTGCTTAAATTTCTATCCATGGCATCAAATGTTCAGAGAAGCGAGGTGAACTTTTCAATGGACCAATGAAATATGAATCTGTATCGACATTAACAAAGAGCAAAGCATCACATCGGAGAGACAGATATGAATTCCTAATCTAAATCTGTCTTGTTTGATTTCTAGAAAGAAATCAATTACCCAGACCATCGGAGTACACAATCAAGGTAACAATAGAGCTCCATGTCCACCCTCCATTTTTTCCAAACAAATTCATCCAAAAAATAATCTTAACGGTACTGGTATACATGTTAACGGCCGTAGTTCTCTTTCTCATCGGATGTTCTTTTCGGTCGGGCAGGGCTTCTGGTAGGAAGCACACCGGTCTCTTTATTTATTGATTCTTCTGCTTGATCAGCATTCCTGTCTCTCAGAATGATGCCACCGTGTGAAGCTGATCTCATAGCCCTCGGTAGCCTCAAAGGAATTTGTGCCTCACTTGCACTGTTATCTGTTTCACTTACAGTGTTCGGTGCAGCCGATCGCATAGCCCTAGGTAACTTCAAAGGAATGTCTGCTTCGCTTGCACCATTATCATCAGCCTTTAGGAGGGCAGCTTCAGTGTTTTCTGATCTTGCGGTGGGTGGAGGAACAGGAACAAGCTGAATTACTGATTTGCGCCATTTCTTTCTCTGGTTTCCGTTTGGTGCATTGGATTTGGCCTGCAGGAGATATGAATTAAAAGATATATAAAAAAAAAAAAAAGACGAAAACCAATGAGAGTTGATAATGAACTCGAGCCGAAAAAAGAAAACCAATTTGCATCAATGAATATGCAAAAAAAAGAATCACCAATTGATTACTTCAAAACGAGCATACCATCGTGTTGCCTATATCGGACAGAGGCTTCCTTCCCACCACACTATCATCACTTGTTTCTCTAGGCTTCTCAACCAGGGCACTTTCTAGTAACATGGCACCATGAGAAGCAAGGACCTGATTGTTTTCTGTTTCATTAGATCCAAGTTCCGAATCTGGAATTGTAGCAGCTCCTCTATTAGAACATTTATTTGGCATGCAGCCACACGATATCCCACAACAACCCCCAGATGCTCGACACTGGCACTTGGATGTCTTGCATAATGAGTATTTACTACAAGCACAACATACTGGAACAGCAGTGGCTGCCTCACCAGAACAATCTGACTTGGAGTTTTCAGGATCATGGATGTCTCCTGTACTGGAACGGGCTTTGTTTTTAAAATTTATTTTCTTTCTCTGCCGCTTCCCTGACATTACCCATTCATCGTCAGTCGCCTCTTTCTCTGATTGTACCCATTCATCATCCATCGAATCATTATCTGAATGTTCTGATTCAGATGTATCCATATCATCCAATATGATTGGGGTGCTTTGTTGTGTCTGAACAAACAAACAAACAAACCGAAAAATAAAGAAAAGGGCTATGAGATTAGGGAATAGCGAAGAATTCATTTGTAAGACTATCCAGCAAAACAAGCTTATATATCTATAAATATACCTGTCTATGCATGTCGAGCTTGCATCCTTCAGAATCGACCTCACTTTTGGTGGAGTATTTTTTCAATGCTGAACTCTGTTAATAGATCATGCAATCAGTATTTGATAAATTGAGAAATTGTTCAAACAAAATAGAAATAGGAAGATGAAGACAGAATTTTCCTAGCAAGCCTTGTAATTAGCTACCATCTGATTCTTTTTCGAAGATTAAAGATGTCTTACGAATGACGGAATACCATTTGTAAACGAGGGCACTTCACATCTAAATCCTTGAGTAGGAATGCGTGTTTGAAATAGGAAGTTGAAGACAGAATTTTCTAGGTTCGAAACATCTACCAAATTTTACAAAATCCAAGGCGCCAAATGCAATATTAACGAGATTCAAACAAGAAATATTCATTAAAAAAACTACAAAAATAACTGATGACCTCCAATTGTCCATAAAAACATCCCATTATATACTAGCAAATCTTGTAATTTGTTTCCATCTAATTCTTTTGCAAAGATGGAATCTTTCTTCAGAATGACTGAATACCAATCTGTAAACAGGGAAACTTACATCTAAATCATTTTGCAAGCAAAGATAGCGTGTATCCTCGTGTGTGGGAATATGTGTTTGGTCATATGACAATTTCTAATGATGCAAGTCAAAGTTACTAGCAAAACCCCCCTAAAATCCTATTTACCAGAAAACGTTGCTTCCATCTATCTTATCTCGGGTAGCAAACCTTTCAGCCTTGCATTAGGTATCCACTTCTCCCCTTTCCCCAATTTAACAAGTGAATGAAAGCAATACAAGTCATCAAAGAATTATCATCGGATCATTTTAAAGCAATCAATCGAATCATTTCCACCTTACATGCATTTGGATGTAAGATAAAACTATAGTATCCGTACCAATCCGGTTGACGTCAGTAATGCATTATTATATATCCTTAGACCACACACAATTAATTAACAAAAACAAAAACAGATGATAGTTTTATTGTCAACTACCTCACATAATACTGTTTATTAATTTATTATTTGTTGTAATGATATATATATATATATGTGTGTGTGTGTGTGTGCGTGTGTTTTCTTAACTAATTTTATCATTCAATATTTAATTTAATAATTTGATATGGCTTACTTACTATATGATTATTTTAGTTTCATGACTATTATTTCAGGTTTTAGTTTATTTAACAGCTTAACTAGTTGATTAAAATTTTTAATTAATATTTTTTATTTTATCATTTAATATTGAATTAATTTATAACTAGACTCTATAATTTATTTTAGTTTGTTTTTTATGAGATTATCTTAATTTCATGACTTGAGTTATAAGTTAGGTGAGTTTACCCGAGTTGATTTGGATTTTTTTATTATCTTTTTTAAATTAAATATTTTTTCAATAGAATCCTTTAATAATAAATAAATCAGAAATTAGATTTTATAATTTTCTATGAGGTTATCTCAGTATTGTCATAAACCATAATTTATTTTGATTTTTTTCTATGAGGTTATCTCAATATCATCACAAGATGTATAGGTGCTTGCTTAAGCATCAGAGGCTACGTCAAAGCTCCTTTCTTAGCCTAAGGTGATGGAGTTTGAAAAGGCACCACCTAGACACAAGCATTGATAAAAATTATTTGACACTTAAAATTAGTTTGGAGAGGTACCCTTTTTATTTCTGTTTTTTTTATAAAAAATAAAAGACTCAAGTTTTGTCTTTTTTTAGGTGTTATGCAAGAAAAAAAATTAAAAGGTAGTTTTATAAAAAAACATAGACTAGGGTAAAAAAGAAAGAAAGAAACTCAAGTGAAAGTTAAAGAACAAGAGAAATGGACATGAAAGTTGAAACAAGAATAACAAAAACAAACCTGAAACACCACGTGAGAAGTAGAGAAAAAAGAGTTAAAGGGTGAAAACTAAAGAACTAAAGAACAACAGTGATATTCCTTTAATTTTTTTTCTTTCTTTCTTCTCATATTTTTGTTTTTTAATTTTTCATATAAAAACTCTACTAAGTTATATCATATAAAAATTTTATTGAGGAGCTTCGTAGGTGGCAAATAATAAAGATTATCTTACCAAGTCATGACACATGCAGTTTGCATTAGTATGTTAATCTAGTCAATATACTGAACATGACCATTTTTTCTTTATTAATTGTTCCAAACTTACATCATGTTGACTATGCGTCTGCTTGGATGCTTGCCACGTCACATGTTTTCAACTTTTCATTATTCCAGCAATAATGGTACTATGATTATTTATTTGTAATTCCTCATTATATATATATATATATATATATATATATATATATATATATTAAACATCTACTATTTAAATTACATAACATGAATTATAAACGGAAATCGTATGTTTTCACCTAAAATTTTGTATGAACATGCATACTGCAATGTACAAGAATATGTTTCAAGTCTTCTAGATGTGTTGGATCAATATTTTTATTTGTGTAATTTTAATGTTTTCATGTCCTCGTTTTTTTTTACATTTCACTTTGATAAAAAGAAAAAAAAAATAGCGAGTGAAGAATATTAAAGGGCAACAAGAGAGATCTTGTGTGGAAGTACAACTATATTATAACTACTTGCTACTTTAAATTATTTTATTTTGTTTTAAAGGTGAAAAATATAATTTTATATGATTATATTATGATATTTTATATTTTCTTTTGATTTTCTAATAATCTAATCTTAATTGGTATATATTTTAGATTTATATATCATACGAGTTAAACATCTTGGTTCATTTAAGCAAAACATTAACAATGCCTAGATTACATTAAAAGAAAAATCAATCCTACACACAGCATAGCTTAGGTAAACGATATAATGCATGCTAAGGACCATAAGCAAGACTAATTTTCAACTTTTCTTTTTAAATCTGCTGTGTGACTCCAAACCAGATTAAGGAACAAGTAATTGATAAACAGCTAACCTGTAACTTCACTTGATGAAAGAGTTCTGCCTTTTGCATTTCAAGATGCCTGGCAAGAGTGGTCAGTTTCACCACTTTTTCCTTCAAATCTCTTATTTCAGTATCCTTTTCTCTGCAGTCAACTTCTTTATCTCGCAACAAACACCTAAAAAAATAGGAGTAATCCGGATAAATCAATTACACGCAACATGTAAAACCATAGCCCTGTTCACGTTACATTGAAAAGAAGCTAGCCAATCCAGATAATAAAGCTCTGATAAAAAATTTTGACTTAAGAAACTCAGAAAAATAAAACTGAAGAAGGTCATCACCTGGTGGAGGATGCTATATTGAACAAATAACTCATCATGTTTTTTGCATCAGCAAGTGACCGAACTTGATTCCAACGTCCTCTTCCACTAAAGCCCCGTCCATGCTCTTCTGCTTCTGACAATTGCGATGCCATTGAAACCAAGGTGCTAGAAGAAGCAGCAAGCATGTTTTCAAGAGCAAAAATCCTCGAATTTCTAGCTCCAGGAGACATCGCTGGCGAGCAATCACTGCATTGTTAAAGCCAATTATCTAATTGTTAACTTCCTCAGACTTAATGTTAACATAAAGTCATAAGAGGCCATGATGGGAAATCAAGATGGAGAAAACGAATCACCTTGAATTAGTTTGTTTAAGTATCTCTGCTTCTTCCTTCAACTTTGCAACTTCGTTGGCCATTCTAGCTCTCCTGAAATAACAAGAGGATTTATTTGAATTAGCTAGCGTGGAAGAGCACTGATAGGCAGCCTCAAAGATGTCCTTCATTTGGATAATATATAGCAAAATAAGCAAGGTAACAAATCAAGCGCATCCTCTCACTGTATACTGATGAAGATACAAATATTCTCACAAAGAAATAAATTTAAAAGGAAATGAATTGAAGATTTTTACAGAATATGCATGTAGTTAAGATGCAAAATCAGTGACTCACTCTTGCAGTTGACGCTCATACTCAGAACGTACTTCATGTATGCGTAGTGTGACTTCAAGCTCATGCTCAATTGCCTGCATGAGAGCCTTCACATTGAAAATAAATTGTGTTAGGAGAAAGTCTCAGAAAAATAACAAACCAAAGCCTGATAACAATTATTTATTTATGCACATTCAAAATGCACAATTCTGTCTTAAGACTAAAAGTAGTACCTGAATTCCAGGGCCATTGCCATTTCCAACACCTGTAGTATAGGAAAGTAAATTTTCAACAAAATATTGTTTACAGAAAACAAAAGGGAGGGCAGGAAGTAGTGAATCAACCAACCAATCTTTCTTGATTCTAAAAGCTCTTTTAGCCTTTTTGTTGCCATAGAAGCTTCTTCTGTCTTTCTTTGTAGCACCTGTTTTGAAATACCAAAAGTCAGTAGAATACTTCTGTAAATTAGAAAAAGCGTTCTAAATGCACATCAATTACCATTTTCTGCCTTTGATTCAAAGCTAACAACTTGTGCATCTCGTACTCATTTCTCCTCCCTTCTTTCTTAAGCTGGCAATGAATAAAAAATGTGATCCAAAGAGAATTAATTTCCGTGTCATTTAGAATCTACGGAGGCATGAAAGCAACATCGAGGAGCTAGGATAAATACAATTTCCTTTAATAATAACGTTTCTAAGGAAAAGAATGAAAAGATATCTAGCGTTATAAAGGAAAATATTGTTTTATACTTGCATTTTTACATCTGTGATAAATACAATCCTCTTTATAAGAAAAATATTTATCTTAAGCTTTGTAAATTATGATCGCACAAAATTTGATAAAATCATACATTAAATATTTAAAGACAATTTTTTTCCTTTATGCACCTGAAGAACTTCTTTTTCCCTCGATGCCTTCCATAACCTGAATTGCTCAGATTCTTGCTTGATCTTATGTTGAAGTTGGACCTGGAAACAAATAGGCATGTTAATTCTGTGATAAAAGGAATTGCAACTTAAAATAACTATAAACAAACCTTTTGTCTAACAAAATCGCACCTTTTGAGTCTTGATTCTCTGAATCTCCTCATGCAGTCGTCTTGCAGCCTCATCACTCTTTTGTTTTTGTCTCACTAATTGAGCTTGAGCATCTTGTTTCTTCTTCAACTCTGCAACCTGCAAAGCAGAATATGAATCCGAGAATAATTGCAACTGACAGTATAAGTCTGTGCAGACTCACCTGTGCCTCAAGGACTGTCAACTTTTGAAGATACTCATCCTTTAATTTTTTAGCACCGTCATCAGAAGTAGATGATATATTGCCAAGATTGCATCTCAATTCCCCAATCTCTTTCTGTGCATTGACAACAAAGACAGATTAATATACAAACATGAACCTTGAAAGACTGGAAACATAACATGTCTATTATTACAAAAGCACTGACCTGCAAAACCTTCTTTTCTTGTTCTAAATCGTGAACTTTCTTCTCATAATGTTGCTTAAGAACTGAAGTATCCACACTTGCAAAACGCTTCATTTCAGCCTTCAAAAATTGAAGGAAAAGGGAATGAAGGGCAGTGCTCAAAATGCCAACAAATTGTAGAATAAAAATAAGGAACTGCAGGTCCTAGACAGTCAAAACATAAAGAATCACATACACCTACTATTCCTATATTTAATTTATGTCAGAACTAGTAAGAGTTTCTTTTGTGGCTTAATTGGAAACTTTTGTATGCGGTTGCTCATTAATGAGACTTTTGTGGTTCAAAATCTTCTTCCACCTCATGAACTGCCAGGTCGTTTATTGAGCAGAAAACAGCAGCAGTAGCCAAAAAGTAGTTAGAGGTAGATATTACATCTAATTTTGACAGCACAGGAGTGGAAAGGAAAAATTATATAAAAAATAGCTGAGCTGCCTTTACCTCCTTTTGTTCAAGTTTTCTGTCCAGTTCTTTCAGCTCCCAGTCCAATTTTTCTTGAAGAGAAGAATGTTCTAGCTCCTTTTCCTCATCTTCAACTTCATCTGTATTTGAATCAAAGGAAAATGATTTCAACAATTTTATACAGCTACATCTCATTGGTGAAAATAAAATGCAAGGTTGAATATAAAAAACAGAAACAGCAAATAAAACGATGCTGAGCATCAATAGTTATCGAAGGCATAGCGCTTCTCTAACTAATGATTTTGTGTGACCTACCCATAAAGCTGCCAGATTTAAAAAAAAAAAATGCATGGTTTTGTCGCACATGAGACCAGCATTACCAACATTAAAGATTAAGTATTCAACAACCAAACAACAAATTTACCAAGTAATTCAATTGGAGTGTTCATCATGAAATGAAATACAAAAATGGAGAAAAGACTTTTCAATAATATAAAATAAGAAAACTAACAATCGCACAACAAAATGAGTTAGAATTTCTTATATGTTACCTGAAATGTCTGCTGCTTTTGTGTCAGAATTGGATGAAAACTCATTTAGAGATTGTAACAAAGCATTTTTTGAGCCAAACCTCTCATCATCTGAGTTCATATAATCAACAAATTGAATACACTTCGAGTTGGACAAGTTTTTCAAATGCAGCAACTCTCCTTCTAACTCTTGAATTTTTGATACATACTTCTTCACTAAATCATAATCCTGAAAGATGCTTTAAAACTTTGTGTCATAAAAAGAATTTTGTATCTCGAAAGCTACAATAAGACTGCATCAATCAATTCACACTAACCTGACTTGTACTGGAGTCAATCTCATCCCATGATTTACCATTTCGAGCTGATTCAATTTGCATTAACAATTTGTCCTTTTCAACCTGAAATATTGACTCGGTTGTAATCAATACAAAATAAACATTACAAGAAAGATAATAATTAAAGTAACACACAAACTTAATAACCTGAGCTTCGACAGCACGTTGATTCAAATGTTCACAGGTGAGTTGTCTTTCATGAAGCTCTCGTTGTAGTTCAGCATTACTCCCTTCAAGCAGTGATACTTTGTGTTTGAGTATCTAAAAGAACACATGTCATTAAGTAGTTGAATTTAGAAGACAAGGAGCAGATGTGGGTATTATTTATCATAAATTGATGTACCTGAAGCTCGTCAAATGGGATGGTTGCATCACCACGATAAAATAACAGTTCAGCCTGCAATTGCTCAATTTGGCTTCTCATTCGCTGCATTTGAGCAGACATTGGATCACGATTGACCTAAGAACAAGGGGGGAAATGTCACGAACATGAAAAGAAAGGCATGACAAAACAAAACACAACAAAAAAGTGAAGAAGGCAAAATTACCACTGCTTTGTTTTGAATATTGCGAGCACGATTTGCGTATTTCAAAGTATTCAAGGTCTCCTCTGCATTTGTGTCAGCAGGGCTAACACATGCTATAATAATACGACAATCAAACTGTTGAAGGGAGAAATCTAAAATGCAAAAGTAAACTTCAGGGATGGTGATGCATAAAGATAATAAATGGCATACCAATCATCACCGTTTTGCTGTTTCCTCCCAAAGAATCCTAGAAATTCAAATTCCAGTGACAGCAATAAGCAAGCTTCTATCATGAGAGAATTAATACTTTAAACCAAAAGCAATCACCATGTAGAGCTTACATTTTCACTGCAGTCAATGAAATCTCCCTGAACTATTGCGCAATATTGCAAATGATCCATCATATATAGCTTTTATTTATGTTTTCTTGCCTTTTTTAATAAACAATATACCATATACTTAAGAAATCATGAACCACAAAAGTTACAAGATTTTGTACAGATATTAGAGGCCTAGATCAACATTAACTAACTCCTTTACCTGTAACAAGCGTGTCAACTTGCTGTCACGATAAGGAATATGTCCCCCTTCTTTCCTTTTCTTCTCGTCACCCAATGCACTTATCACATTTCCAAGGGCCAGCAAACCCTTATTGATATGGATGCCTAAAACATGAAAAATCATCAAATGTTTTAACAAGATAAACAAAATAAAACAAACATTGCAGCCACCATTGCACTTTAAGCATTCCTGTTGAATCATATCAGGAATTCTCATTCTCAGCATTATAACAAACAATGGGACTACCTTCCTTGAAACGCATGCCATCAGCTCCTGTTCTTTTTGCACGTTCTGATCCAGCAAGGTCAACCAAGTGTAGTTTTGCACATAACATGTCATCACCGAATTCATCATTATTTACTCCGCTTGGACAGGAAGAAATTTTCTTTTGCTCCATGGTAATTGTAAATATAGCATGCGAGCGACTGGAAACAATGCAACAAGTCTTTAAAATAGTAAATTTAGATGAGAAAATTAACAAAGAAAAGTGCAAAGAGATAACAACAATTGCATTACACATGTTAAGTTCTTTTGGTAGGATTAGACAACTTCAAGTAAAAACAGGTTAGAAAAGGCTTATTCATTAACCGTTTGAAACCATGAGCTCTTTGAAACCAACCTTATGACAGAACAATGACAAAAACTAAGTTAGAGTAATGACATGGTGAAATCCACACCTCGATTGACTGTTCATGTTAGTGCTGCCAGTTGCACGACATAGAGACCCACGCGACAAGTAAGATGCCATCTCCTCTTTATTTCTAACTTCTGCTTCAGTGACACCAGCAAGCGTGATCCCTCCATTTACTGTTTCTCTTATCTGAATTGGTACTCTAGCAGGCACCACAGGCTTTGCAGAATTCACCCCTTCGGCTTTAGAGAAAACTGCCGAATTGGGATCGAGCAAATCGAACACCTCTTCCTTAAATATCTGTTCATTTACCATCAGAAAATTAGCACATGGCTTTACAATAAGAACACAGAGTTATTGCATTGAAGCAGATTTTACCTCAATAAATGAAACCCGTATCAAAAACTCTGTCGATTCTTGAGCAGTCTCCACTCTCTTAAATATACTATCCATTACTTTCGGTATAATCCCACTATTACTTCCTTCTCCAGTGTAACTAGTCCCCATAGTATACGTTTTCCCCGAACCAGTCTAATTTTTAACAAACAAGACACCCCGTGTTAAAATCATAAATATACACAGACTAGCAAACAAAAGAAATTCATCAAACAAATTAGACGTTAGACCTGGCCATATGCAAGGACGGTGGCATTGTAGCCATTTAAAAGTGCCTCTACCAGTGGAGCAACACAATCGTTGAAAATATCTGAAGAAGGTGACGCAGTGCTCTTATACACGTAATCGTAAGTGAACGAATGCGAGCCGATCTGAACCTGAAATTTTTTTTAAGCAAACAGTCAATTTAACAAATAAAATCAGATACTTAACGGTATTAATTATTGAAACCTGGAAAATGTAAGACAATAAGATTTGAAAAGGAGAGAAGGGGGATACGATACCTGCGGCTCTCCAGGAACAACGGTGATGATGTCTGTACAACCATTGAGAAGCTCTGGTGTGATCAACGGCCGAATATTAACTGCAACTCTCACGCACTCCGAGTTCTCCATCTCTGTTTTTTTCAAAATCGATTCGGGCACGAAAACCTAAACCATATCCAGTATTGAAACCACAAGCCAGATTAAAATCAAATGCACAATGACGTTAGAGAAACAAGAGAAGGAGAGATTTAAATCCACCCTAACATTTCTGGTAACGCATGAATTGACGAAACAGAGATCTGTGAGCTACCTGAGGGAGACGGAAAAATTAGGATTTTTATTATTAATGTTGAGGGTTGGTTAGATTATCAGAGAGAGAGACATGAATGGAGGAAAGGAGAGAGTGGGGTTGTGTTTTTTTTGAAAGGGCGTGTTGGAGGATGGAATTGATTAAGATTATTGAAGTGGAATTAAGGGAAAGGCGCTTCAAGTCCGAATTCAAATGTTTAGTGGGGGTAAGTCACGTGGGGGGGATGTGGTGATTGGCAACGGCACAATGTGGTCTTCCGAGTTGTATTTTAAAAGCATCCGATCCGGACAGCCTCGCCCCCTTCCTGGGTTTGCTTTGGAAAAAAACAACCAGTATCAATTCAAAATAACTAGCTTGTACGGAGTGCAAAACCATTTTTTATTCATCAAGTCAAATTCATATATATATATATATAAATTTCAGCGTTTTTTGTATAGAAGTTATTTTATCAAACTTTCTGAATTTATCCCTTTTTAAATAAAAAGGAAAGAAAATCTATAATCTTCGAATTTTATGTTTTATTGATTTTTTTCTTTTTTTCTTTTTTTCTTGGAATTTTGTTTTGTTGATTTTAACTTTGTGACACAAACTAATTTTTATAAATCCCTCTAAAAATACCCTTTGGCAAATAACTGAAAGACAACATTTATGGTTATTTGAACGAACCACAATTGTTGTGTCTTTTTTTCATTGTTGTTAAAATTATAAATTAATTTGTAAAATCATATGTGTGAACTTAAATTCAAAAATTAAAAATCAATAAATTGAACTTGACTTGTATATAAAATCAGTAAACTGAGTTAAAATTATGAAATTTTACAAGTTTACATGTTTATAGAAAATATAAATATAATCGTTGACTCCTAAATTTTCCTCTAATATAAATATAATCGTTGACTCTATTTTTAATTTATTTTTATTTTTCTTTAAAAACTTTATTTTTGCACTTGGTTATAGTTATTTTTCAAAGTGTTTTTTATATTAAAATACATCAAAATGATTTTTTTATTTTTTTAGATCAGTACATTAAAACAATACAAAACATATAAAAAATAAAAAATTTTAATAAAAAATAATTTTTTAAAAAATATAAATACAATTACGTTTCCAAACATTTCCCTAATAAAACTTCATAAAAAAATTTCTGACAAAACAAACTTGAAAATTGCCACAAATGATGGCACTTTGAAGGTATGGCATGGGAGGATACCAAACAAACAGGTTATTTATGGTGTTTTTGATATTGTGGTAATTATTATAGTTGTGATTTGAAAAAAAATATTTTATAACAAGTATTTTTAGTTGAGGTTAGTATGAAAAAATAGGTACTTAGTTAAAACTATAATTGAAATTGAAGTTGAAAAAAAATAGTTTAATATGTTTAGTTAAGAGTGTGTTTGGTATTGTTATAACTGTTGTGGTTGTTGTTTGAAAAAAAATATTTATAAAATGTACTTTTAGTTGAGGTTGGTTTGAAAAAATACGTATTTGGTTAAAACTGTTGTTGAAATTGATGTTGAAGAAAAAGTAGTTTAATGTATTTGGTTAAGAATGCTTTTGAAATTGACATTGTAAAATAATTTTAAAAAATATATATTAATATTGATGGTTTTAAATCTAAATATTGTAAAATTAATTACTCCTACTATATCATAAAATAAATAATACTTTATATAAAATATTATTTATTATTCCATTAAACTATTTATAATTCTATTACTTACAAAATTCATCTTATAAGGACTATAGGTTCCATAGTTTTTTAAACGTACAACAAAATCAGGTAAAACATCGTCATAAACAAAATTAAAATTGCAATCAAATTTCACAGATGCTACATTATCATGCGATACTTTTTTAATTTGTGTAGTGTTATTAAATAACATTAAACATTAATTTTTTAAGTAAAATATAATTTTAAAATAATTAATTTTTTTTTATTGAATCGGATGCGGTTCAATAAATTCTGCTCACGTGAATAGTACAAAAAAATTTACTTGGCAATATTCACGTGAATAGTGCCAAGTGAATACTTCTTGCATTACAGGTGAATTATAATTCACCTGGCATGGACACTGTTATGAACAGTGCCCAGGTAAATAAAGAGAAGTAAATGGAGAGAAACAGCTCTCAGTTGCTTTTGCAAAACCCCGGTTTGATGGAAAAAATTACGAGACTTTCCAAATAAAAAACTGCTTTTTTATATTACCAAATGCTTATTTTTACGCGGTTTGCTTTAAAAGTTAAAGCCACGCGTAAATAAACACCCTCTAAAAATGAATTTGAAATTAAAATTATAAAATAATTTAAATATATATATATATTAATATTGATTATTTTAAATTTAAATATTGCAGAATTAACTACTCCCATTACATCATGAAATAAATAACATTTTATATAAAATATTTTTTATTATTTCATTAAACTATTTATAATTCCATTATATATAAAATTCAGCCGATAAGAATTATAGTTTTCATAATTTTATGAGTGTGTAATAAAATCAGATAAAATATTATTAGGTATAAAATTGATATTACAGTACAAATAAATTTAATTCATTTTATAATAGTTTTTTTATTAAATATTAAAAAATTAACACATTTTAAAAAAATCTAAATTGTTTACGTGAATAATATAAGTGAATTGCACTCGTAAACCACAAGTTAAAACTTATAAAAAACAGTATTTTACTGCTTCCAGAAAATCATGATCCTCCCACGTATAAATGATGGGATCTATATATTTTGATTATTTAATAATATATAACCAAATAGTTATTTAATGTATTTATAAAGAAATACAAATGCTACGGCATACCTAAACAAATTCAAACAAATTCTTAGAGTTTGATTTGGGATAGAGAGAGAGCAACTAGAAAATTGACTATAAAATTGATCGGAGCGAAGAAGTTGGTCAGCACATAAATAACCATATAGATCTTCTTCTTTTTTGTATTAAGTGAATATAATCATATTAATCACTAAAATTCATATAAATTGAGTATGCTTTTTGATATTATTCCATGAGATCCCTTGCAATATCAAGCAGAGATAAATAATATCATATATTCACATTAAAAAAAAAACCACCTGAAGGCAAATAGAAAATGCAAAAGATTAAATTTTATAAGATTTTTACGTTCAATTTTAGGAGGCGAATTATAAAAGGGGGTATCATTACCCCGAAAAATTGGTGTTTTTGGATTTCAAATTTTGACCTCTTTACCCTCCAAGCAATATTTCTTTTTTTGGTGTCTCTCTCTCTCTCTCTCTTTTCTTTGAATACACACTGAATTGATTTTTAATTATTTGTCACCAGTCATTATTAATAATTAAATGATTTTCTCTCTCTTTCCACTAACACTTAACATTTTAATTTACGAATACACCCACGATCTTAAAGTAACTTCAATACTTTAGAAAATGTTATTATAATAAATATCTGTAAGATGATTTGTCAATTTTTTTAACCTAGTTCATAGCTATTAATCATAAAATAAATTATGTTTGTTTTTATGGTTCAATTATATTTTTTATTTTTTTAAAAAAATAAAATTTTAATTTATTTTAATATACTAATATCAAAAATATTTTTAAAAAATAATAATGATATTTTAATATATTTTCAAATAAAAAATATTTTAAAAATCAATTTTTATTACATCATTGTTAAATGGACTTTAAATCTTTGTTGGATACCATAACAGTAATAATAATATAAGAAGGGCCTCTTCGAAAGAAGTGGCGGCCAGATTTTTCGAAATAAGATCTCAACTACTTCAACGGCTAACCATTTTTTTATTGTTCACTCGACCAATTTACTTTCTTGTTTGTGCTCGCTTTTGGAATCATCATTGCAAAATTTGTATCGAAAGGTAAAAGGAGAAAGTAGATTGGCAGTGTAACAGTCAAACAAAAAAAAATATCGAGAAATAAATTGATTTCTCGTAACTAATATGGTTCAAGTCTCTGAAAATCTCAACCTTTTGAAATCCCTGTTTTGTTATTGGGCTCCATATTTTTTTGATATTAACTATGATATGTTCGCTTGAAGGGCAGCCTTGGCGATGTTTATAAATATTAATGAGATATTAATTCCGTACAAATATACAATGAAGCAGAATTTTCTTAATCAATGATTATTTCCGTCATATGATCAAGGAGGACGAATTTACTTATTTCCTGACTTAAATGCATCTTGAAATCACTTTTACGATGAAATAATGTATGGTGAAACCATTGCATTGTTTTTTGTTTAGACTCTAGACACGAATTAAAAACTAAAAAGGAAGGAAAAATTATTGTAGGCTTGGACACCCTTCACTGTTCATTGAAATCTATATAATTATCATTTTGAAAATCAATGGCATTATTATTAGCCATAAGTTATTATTAAATTCACTATAAATAAATAAATCTTTTTATTTTTTTCCAACACAATGCAATTATTAAATCACTCTTAACAAACAAAACATAATAAATTGTGGCTCGGGTCATTTTCATCTTTTCCTCGTGGTGGTTAGCACATTTCAATGATAAAAATACTATTATGGCTAGCACATAACAGGGGTTATTTTATCTTTTCATCCTTGATTATTTGTTATAATTATGTTGAGTTTGTAAAAATTTAGTTTTTTAACATATATAAAATATTAAAAAAATAACTAACACATGTAATACATAAGCTAATGCTTCAAACACTCCATTGCTTTTAGGTAATGTCTGTGGTGACGTTATGTGATTTTCTTCATCTCAATTTTCATGTATGTCATTTTAGATTTTTAAAATAGTCATTCAATTTATTTTTTTAAATTTAATTTATTTTTTATTAATAATTTTTATTTGAAATGGTTTTTAAAATTAATTTTTTTTAATTCCATTGTCCTTTAATTTTTTATTTATTAGACTTGATCCTTATTTGTTTTGGTTTGAATAATTTTTAGGGTTGATGTTTTTTACAATTGCCATCATTTATTTATTTTTCCCCTCGTTTATTTTATTATAATTTTTTTATAAACTTTTTTAATTTAATTAATTTTTTTATGAATTCATCATCTAAAATTAAATTGGTTTACAATCGAACTTCTTGACTAAACTTGAATTTAAGATTATATGGGTTGCAAGTTTGAAAAATTAACCCTAGTTTAAAAGATTCATCTAGATTTGCTTCTTTTTTTTTTATTTTTAAACTGTTTTTTTAGTTTCATCTTTCAATATTTTTTTATTTTTCAATTTCATCATCCTTTAATTTTTTATCTGCTAGATCTGATTCATATTTTTTTTATTGTTATTTATTTTGGTTTAAATAAATTTTAGGATTGATGATTTTTACAATTTTAATCCTTCTTTATTTTTTTTTCTATGCCATTTGATCCTTGTTTCTTTTATTATAATTCCTTTTTTCTTATAATTTTTATTTAATTTAGTTTATTTATTACGATTTCATCCTTCAAAGTTAAATTAATTGACAATTAAACTTCTTAATTGAATTTGGGTATAGGATTCCACGGATTACAAGTTTGAAAAATAACTCAAATTCAGGGAATCTAGGTTGCTTGGTTTTTTTCTCCTTTTGAGCTAATTGTTTTTTTCATTTAACACGGATTACAAGTTTGAAAAATAACTCAAGTTCAGGGAATTTAGGTTGCTTGGTTTTTTTTTTCTTTTTGAGCTAGTTGTTTTTTTCATTCAATATTTATTTATTTTTCAATTTCATCTTATTTAAATTTTTTATCTATCATATTTAGTTTATATTATTTTAATTGTTATTTATTTTATTTTGAATAGTTTTTAGGACTGGATTTTGTTTTTATAATTCCATCCTCTTTCATATTTTTTTTTTATGTGACTTGATCCTTATTTTTTTATTGTAATTCTTATTTCTTTAGCAAATTTAATATTTATTTATTTTTTATATTTCATCTCCATTCTTTAATCGAATCCAATTTCAATTGATACCCAATTAAAGCCGACCATAAGGAGGTTAAATGAAGGAAAAAGAAAAAGGCAAGTTGTCCAACTAAATTAAGTCATTGCGATCATATCAATAAACTATGTTTGTTAATTTTAAAAATTAATATAATATATTATTATCTTTTCATTTAACTCTTTAATTTTTTTTACTATTTAATTATTTAATATTTTATTATTTTACATTCAAGCTAGGGTCAGGCATAAGTGAAAACAACAACAACATGAAATTTCTTTTTATAACCACTATTTGGAGAGTGATCAGTTTACTCTTAACCAGTTAGGTAAAAAAGGCAACACCCACTTTTTTATTTATTTATTAATGTATATAGTGGTTAATTAATTTGATTTAATACACCAGTTATGTTTTTTATTTTCATTTCAAATATTTTATCACATGTATAAAAAATAGCGACACTTGCATTTCTAACAATGCAGTGACTGGATTTTGATCCATCCCATAGCAAAGTGTGGGCCCGAGTAGTATGTATCAAGTCTAAAGAGAAAATATGAGTTAATAATGAAAGTCAAGATAGATAAAATGCTCCAATTGACTCTTTCACTCAAATAGAACCCTTATTAGTTACAATAAAAATTATTCTAAGGATGGTAATTAATACGTTAATATTATTATACATTTCTTTCACTTTAAATTCACTATGATGTATAAGCTGATGGATATTAAATATCACATCGTACAAAACTCTACAAAACTAGAGTTTGTGCTGTTTGAAAATACAATGCATATGTTGTCTATGAAGATATGTTCCTTCTATATTTAATGCACATGTATTATAATTTATCAAAAAAATCTTAATTAAGAATTTAAATTAATAAATATTATTTTAAGATATAATTTATATTATTTTGTGATTAAATAAAACAGGGTGAGAAGATTTGAATTTATAATTATTTGATTAATAAAATTTTAATATTATATTATAATATAATTTTAATTAAAAAAAATTAAAATTAGATGAAATTTTAAAATATTATTTACAGAGTTTGTCAGACATATGATTCAACTACGAAACACGAGCAAAACTGTTTGTGAACGCATCTACAACAAAGGAAAAGACGAGTTAGTTGACAGAACCTTTGAGGGTGTTTGTTACGCATATTATTATTGATGCCAGGGGAAATTGATTATCAAGGATATGATTATTTGTTTTTGGTTAAAAATATAAAATTCTCAGTGATGTGCCTTTACTGTACATGTCTGTTTCATCCTTGTGGACCAGTGAAGATTTTTTTTAAAAAAATATTGGTGTTCAAGTCAACTTACTTTGATTATATAAATTTCTAATATTTTTAAAATTTATAAAACTCAAATTAATAATTTTTAAAAAATAAATTTAAAATTTAATTAATTAAATTACATCCCTCGTAATTAACTTCTAAAGAGTTTTATATCATAGGATGAATAATTTATTCTCCTAAACATACCAAACGAACATTGAAGGGACACTTGCCATGTCATTTGAAAAGATAATTCAGTCTCAAGTTAATGATGTGTCAATCATAATTAATAAAATAAAAAACCACTACGGTCTTTCTTGTTTTTTAAAAAAGAATCACATTCTTGATTTTTTAAAATATAATATTTTAAGAATTTGATATCTTACTTAAAAACAAAAATATTTTTTCTTTAAAATATAGGGTACATTCAATAATTAAGAAAGACGAAGAAGATTTTACAGTATAAAAATAAATAAAAGTAGTCCTAAATTATTACTGTTTTCATAAAACTAAAATTATAATTCATAATTCTCATCTCAACATCTTGTATATGTGATAATCTAATTAAATTTATTACTTTTGTTCTATTCATATAAAAATTTATCCTGAAAAAGTTACATGTTACTTGTAAACTTGAAATGGTGGCCAAGTGGTAAGGACTTGAGATCAAGGAGTTTGCTCTCTCTGTGATTTCAGATTCGAGTCTTTAGTTACTCATATGATGGTCATTGGAGGCTTACATGGTCGTTAACTTCAGGGCCCGTGGAATTAGTCATAGTACGCGCAAGCTGACCCGGACACCCACGTTAATCTAAAAAAAAACAATTCTTGCTATATTTATAGTAAAATAAAAATTTATAACATCCAAATATATTTAAATTTATAAATAAATATTTACAATGTTTTCTGTCGATAAAAGTGATTATATTCAAAAAGAGAAATATCGTATTGCTTATCATTTTAGTTGAAAGCACTTGTTTTCTTATTTATAAAGTTTGTAAAAAAACAGAAAGAATATTTTTAAAACTTAATACAAATTCTGAAAATAATAAAATAAAAATATTGGTTTTGAAAATTAGATTTTTTTTCCTGAACAGTCCCTCAATATTTTTTGGTACGGGGACTCAACTAGCTCTCAATCTCATTACCCCTCTAATTAACAAAACTCAAATTTCTTCAATAGTGATTGAAAATGAATATTTAGTAGACATTTTGCCTGAATTATCTGATGACTATATGATATTCCAGATCCTCAAATTTTCCTTTTAAATAGTGTTCAACTCGTAAAAATAAGTAATTTAATGTCAAGTGACAAATAAAAAAAATTATTCATGTTAGAAATAAACCGTTTTGTAATGTCTTATTTAGTTTCATAAAAAAAGTCAAGTCATAAATTAAAAAATATCTACATCTAGTAGTATATTTTATTAGTAACTAATAAATATCAATAAATATCATTTTATAGTTATATTTTATATATTTGGAAGTGATAAATTTATTAAATAGATTGTTATTTTGAAAAACAATTGATGTAAAATAGTTTTACCATAAAAAATAATTAAAATTTTATTCTTTAGGGTATTTTTTATTTTCATTAATAAGTATTTAATTTATAAGAATAACTAATTTTTCATTCATCATATTTATTATTTACATGTAAAAATACCCAAAATAAAAAAGTAAAGCATGTTTTCAGACTTGGTAAAAAAAGTTCCTTGATATATCACTTAATGGGCATGGTAATCAAGATGAAGTAAGGAAAACTTCATAAAAGAATGAGAAAATTGAGGATCAAGGGCTTGACAATACCACCAGCATTGAAGAGCCTGAGAGAATGTGGCTGAAAGAACCACCGGTGTTCCAGAGGTTCAGAGAACGAAAACCACCAGAATGGAAGAGGTTGATTACAAGTAGTTTATTTAATGGGACTGTAGTGAAAAGAGGATAGAAAACGCTTTTGACGAGTTATTGTGAAAATTGGTTGGTTGAATGGATTGTGGAGTTTTGACAAATTTATTTAATAAAATTATGGTAAAAGTGATAAAAGATGTGATGTGACTTGTCGTGAAAATTGGTTGCGGGGCTTGTGAAATCTTGACAGGTTTATTTGATAGAATTATGGGAAGGATATGCTGGGGTTCATGAAGGGGAGGTTGCTGGATTCTTTTCTTGGTAGATAATGGCTGATTATGGACGGAAGTGGCGGGGGAATGTGGAGATCTTGATGAAAACTAAAATATAAGGTATTTTTGTTATTATTGAATCATTGAAAAATGTTTTTTTTACAAAAACAAATAAAAAAAATAACGGTCACTTAGAAGGGTTTTTTTTTGTTGTTTTTAGGCTTGATTGGTTTTCATTCATTATTTAAAATATAATAGCAATTGTATAAATAAAAAGATTTTTTGTTGACTTTTTTTTTACGCCACCTCTTGATGATGTGAAGTGCTACTTGTCTTTAAAATTCAGGGTATAAAATGTAAATTTTATAAAACTAGTTGCGAAGTCAAGTAAAGACCTAACTATACAAAATGGTCAATATAATTTTCTAGAAAACAAATGGTTTTGGGGTGGCTGCGTCTCCACCTGCGACCACGCTAGTTGCTAGCGCGCTTGGCCTGACCACGCTAGTAATGGATGACGATGCGCGAGGCCACAGCCTTGTGCTGCTGCTTATATTTTACTTAAAAACAAAAACATTTTTTTCTTTGGAATATAGGGGTACATTCGACAATTAAGAAAGACTAAGAAGATTTTACAGTATAAAAATAAATAAAAGTAGTCCTAAATTATTACTGTTTTCATAAAACTAAAATTATAATTCATAATTCTCATCTCAACATCTTGTATATGTGATAATCTAATTAAATTTATTACTTTTGTTCTATTCATATAAAAATTTATCCTGAAAAAGTTACATGTTACTTGTAAACTTGAGTAGTCCTAAATTATTACTGTTTTTATAAAACTAAAATTATAATTCATAATTCTCATCTCAACATCTTGTATATGTGATAATCTAATTAAATTTATTACTTTTGTTCTATTCATATTAAAATTTATCCTGAAAAAGTTACATGCTACTTGTAAACTCAAAAAACAATTCTTGCTATATTTATAGTAAAATAAAAATTTATAACATCCAAATATATTTAAATTTGTAAATAAATATTTACAATGTTTTCTGTCGATAAAAGTGATTATATTCAAAAAGAGAATTATCGTATTGCTTATCATTTTAGTTGAAAGCACTTGTTTTCTTATTTATAAAGTTTGTAAAAAAACAGAAAGAATATTTTTAAAACTTAATACAAATTCTGAAAATAATAAAATAAAAATATTGGTTTTGAAAATTAGATTTTTTTTCCTGAACAGTCCCTCAATATTTTTTGGTACGGGGACTCAACTAGCTCTCAATCTCATTACCCCTCTAATTAACAAAACTCAAATTTCTTCAATAGTGATTGAAAATGAATATTTAGTAGACATTTTGCCTGAATTATCTGATGACTATATGATATTCCAGATCCTCAAATTTTCCTTTTAAATAGTGTTCAACTCGTAAAAATAAGTAATTTAATGTCAAGTGACAAATAAAAAAAGTTATTCATGTTAGAAATAAACCGTTTTGTAATGTCTTATTTAGTTTCATAAAAAAAGTCAAGTCATAAATTAAAAAATATCTACATCTAGTAGTATATTTTATTAGTAACTAATAAATATCAATAAATATCATTTTATAGTTATATTTTATATATTTGGAAGTGATAAATTTATTAAATAGATTGTTATTTTGAAAAACAATTGATGTAAAATAGTTTTACCATAAAAAATAATTAAAATTTTATTCTTTAGGGTATTTTTTATTTTCATTAATAAGTATTTAATTTATAAGAATAACTAATTTTTCATTCATCATATTTATTATTTACATGTAAAAATACCCAAAATAAAAAAGTAAAGCATGTTTTCAGACTTGGTAAAAAAAGTTCCTTGATATATCACTTAATGGGCATGGTAATCAAGATGAAGTAAGGAAAACTTCATAAAAGAATGAGAAAATTGAGGATCAAGGGCTTGACAATACCACCAGCATTGAAGAGCCTGAGAGAATGTGGCTGAAAGAACCACCGGTGTTCCAGAGGTTCAGAGAACGAAAACCACCAGAATGGAAGAGGTTGATTACAAGTAGTTTATTTAATGGAACTGTAGTGAAAAGAGGATAGAAAATGCTTTTGACGAGTTATTGTGAAAATTGGTTGGTTGAATGGATTGTGGAGTTTTGACAAATTTATTTAATAAAATTATGGTAAAAGTGATAAAAGATGTGATGTGACTTGTCGTGAAAATTGGTTGCGGGGCTTGTGAAATCTTGACAGGTTTATTTGATAGAATTATGGGAAGGATATGCTGGGGTTCATGAAGGGGAGGTTGCTGGATTCTTTTCTTGGTAGATAATGGCTGATTATGGACGGAAGTGGTGGGGGAATGTGGAGATCTTGATGAAAACTAAAATATAAGGTATTTTTGTTATTATTGAATCATTGAAAAATGCCTTTTTTACAAAAACAAATAAAAAAAATAACGGTCACTTAGAAGGGTTTTTTTTGTTGTTTTTAGGCTTGATTGGTTTTCATTCATTATTTAAAATATAATAGCAATTGTATAAATAAAAAGATTTTTTGTTGATTTTTTTTTTCGCCACCTCTTGATGATGTGAAGTGCTACTTGTCTTTAAAATTCAGGGTATAAAATGTAAATTTTATAAAACTAGTTGCGAAGTCAAGTAAAGACCTAACTATACAAGATGGTCAATATAATTTTCGAGAAAACAAATGGTTTTGGGGTGGCTGCGTCTCCACCTGCGACCACGCTAGTTGCTAGCGCGCTTGGCCTGACACGCAGATTAAAAATTAAATTTTTTAATTTTTTAAAATTTAATAATTTTAATCACGGAAAAATTAATTTTTTTAATTTTTTTAAATTTAATAATTTTAATCACGAGTTTTAAAAATTAACATTTAATATATTTTTTCACTGTCAAAATATGTGATATGTGATTTTAATTTTAAACAGGGTAAAGTGAATATGGTCGTTCATTGAAAGTTAAAATAAAACCTTATCGACTTAATTTGTGTTGTAGCATATAAGGTGAACATGCTTCAACTTTCAAGTTTCCAATGGGATACTGCCATCTCAACCTGTTGGATGATTAATTTTTACATAATGACAAGAAAAAATATTAAAATGTCTGAAAAATCTATCTACTAATTACCAAAATTAGGCCATTTCTTCAATGATCTTACTTCTCTTTTGTTATACATTATAAGATCCTTTTTTTATAATAATTTAAAAGATAAAACCTAAAATTCAACCTTAAATCCAATAATTCAAACCCTAAAACTCAAAAACTTCCACTATGATTGATGGGCTGCCATGCTTTTAGCTTCGCCTACTGAAAAATTATAGGGATCTTGTTACTTCAAAACGAGAAAAGGAAAGGAATTTAATTAAAAATAACAGATTAGCAACTTAATTTAGACCCAGGTCACCACGAGGAGAGACAAATTAGAAAGATTATGATTTACTGTTTATGGAAATTTATGATAAATTATACGAGAATAGCTTGGTTTTTTATTTGAATTGAGAAATTCATTTGATCTAGAATATAAAGTAATTTCTGAAAAAAAAACATGTAAAAAAAGCTCAAATAAAAAAACCGAGTAAATTATAAGAGGCTCAATTCAGCCTTATATATTTTTTTAATTTATTCTGTAACATAAATTTGATAAATTTTCAATGGAAGACAATTTTCTTTTAAAATTTAGTATTTTTAGATTCCGATTGCTTTGAAATCTAATCATTGCTTCCCAAAATGTCAAACCTTACATGTTAACTGGCAACCGTGACATAGTTTCCAAGTGACGATGACGTGGAGGTATTGGATCGTCCATTGGCGAAGGCCCACAAGAAGCGTAAACTCGTCTTCTTACGTGACAAGAGTAATTGTCCACCCAAGTAACGCCGTCGAAGAATATCCATGCACCACACACGTGTTTTTTTTGCCGAAGTTTATATTTCTCTTGAAACCAAGGTCAATGTCCATTGATAAGTGCTGACAAGGATTGCCGTGTGCTGTTCAAATTTGTTCCATAAAACTCCACGGCGTCCACCACTGCCCATTACCCAACATGTTCACAAAACAACAAAATTTGATTTGGAACTTTTGGGCACGTGAAATTGTTTTTTCAAAGCATTCAATCTAATTCCTCGGCATGTTTGTTTTTACGCTGGATTTTTTTTAAGTTTGATTTTTTTAACATATTAGGATTAAAAATAAAAAAATTATTATTTTAACATATTAAAAAATTATTTTAAAAAATAATTATTATTATAATACAAATAAGCTCTTCAACATCAAATCATTCTTTTACTATATTGTTAGCTCTTCAACATCAAATCATTCTTTTACTGTATAATCATAATTAATATATTTAATTATTCTGATTTTTACTTTTCGAGAAATAAATTAGAAAATCCAATGTAAAGTTTTTTAGTTATTATTTTTTATTTTTTATATAAAAATAAATCCATATTCATTTTTATTTTAACTCTTAGTTGTTTGTGCATGTCAAGTATAATAAAAAATACCAAGCATCCTAAAAACTAGGAGAAATTAATGGCATTTTAAAGTGTACTCCTCTCTTTTTCTCTACACCAACCAAAGTTAATTATGTGTGGGAAAACATTATTTATATAAACTCGTAAGCATTATTTACTAGAAGAGTATAACAATAATTTTACCATTCTTACATAAAATCATTGCACTGGTTATTAAAAACGTTAAAGTCGTGATGGTTATTAAAAAATTGATGGGGGGTAGATGTTTTTTTTAGGCTTTTATATTGCCTTTTGAAAATTAATTTTTTAAAATTGGCATATAAAGATATTTTTGTTACTTTACCTTTTAAAATCCAATAAAATAATAATTTTATCATTAAAAGCAAAAAAAAAAACTTAAATTTTATGTTCAAGGTTTTTTTAGTCTTTTTACTATTTTTTTGTTTTTATCATGAAAAGAACGGGTGATTTAACCTAAACAAATATTAAGTATTGTTTAAATAGAAAAGGATTTTGTTATTTGCAACCTCTATCCTGTCATTAAAAGCATCACAAAATCCTTTTAATTTGCTATATAATTTATTGTTGCTAATGCTTTCTCCCTCTCCTTTATCTCTTTTCTTCTCTTGAATTTATAATGCTCATGTAAAATTTTAAAATTATCCTCTGAGCGATGAGAGTTTTCACTTGAATTATTATTATTTTGATTTTTAATTTAGTATTGATCATTTTATAAAATTTTGATTTATTTTTAATTTTTTAATTTAATCTCAACTCGTGACATGTTATTTTTTAAACTTGAACCTCATTTTTTGAATTATTTGGATTTCTTTTCTTAAATTAATTGTTTTTTTATTTTTATTGTTCAATAAAAAAAATTATTTTTATTTTATTTTATTTTATTTTTTATTTTTTTATTTTTTTATTTTTTAATTTTTTGGACCATTTTGTTAAATTAAATTTTATTTTTAATTTTAACTTTAAATATGAAATAAATTTTATTTTATATTTAAATTTTAATTCTGTTCACTTGATTATTTTATTTTTTTGGGGTTTTAGTTGAGTTGTCGCCTAGCAAACAACAACACGCGTATCGCGCATGTTAGCAAAGGACCAGAGCCGGCAAGGCGCCACATAAATATCCACATAAATAGTATGCTATAAAAGATTAAAAAATTCGAAGGATCCCTAAAAGAATTACACAAAATCCGAAATTGTGTAATACTATTGGACCACGTGGGCACTAGCAAAATTCAACCTCATGCTCACGTTAGCGCAATCCCAACCATTTTGGCAACTTCAAAACTCTCCCTAACAAAAGAAGTCTCCGTTCATTAATTTTTTTTCCCAGTAGAAAGTGCGAAGAAACTTAACAGAAACTTTAGGGTATCCAATTTCTTTACTCCTTCCCTCTTTATTTTCCCACTAATTGTCCCGGAAGGTGTCATCGTTTGTTTCCTGATAAAAGAACTCAAAGTTTCAGTTTAGATTTTGATTAGGTTCTGGAGTTCTTTTTGTCTTTGGTTGTTGAGAAAGTAGTGGAGAGAAGGAAAATCGAAGCCTCTTCTAAAATATTTAGCATTAAGTCAAAGTCCTGTTACATTAGGGTTAAAAAGAAAGTTATATTACAATATTTTAGCTCCAAGATTCATGTTCTTAATTGGTGATGTAGCTTCTGTTTTGGTTCATGCACTGAAAATTTGATCTTGGCAGGTTTCAATAATTGTTTGTTCTGTACAGTAATATACGTATTTGATCTGTGCAATCAGATTTTAAACATAGTTGAGGCTAGAGTTTCTAAGGTGAAGTGAGTTTGAGATATTGAGCAACAAGCAACAGCATCTTCAACATTGAATTTGAGTATGACGCGTGTTAGTTCTATGACATTGTCTCATGAACTAAGGGTTCGCAATTGTCATGGATGCAATAATCAATATACTGTGAGCAATTCTTCGTTTTTATTTTTAATTTAAATTCACATGAATTGAAGTCCAATAAGCGAATACAAAACTGAAATTTTTGTGGTCTGTTTATATTTCCCTGTTTTTTCACAGAGTGCGAGCAGAGTGCAGCTAGTTAATGCCAATCTTTCTTCTCAATTCTTGGTATGGATTTAAAAGAATTACACGTTACTTAGAAGCAATCCCTCCCAATTACTAGTGGTAGTGGTCTTTTGTTTTAAATTTCTCATCTCAATCTGTCCATGAAGGTTATTGATGCTACTCTTTTATTCTCGCTCTGCGTTACATTTCTTTTATGATGAGTTTTTATTTATTGTGTAAGAAGAGTCTGAAACCACAGGAATTTCTGCGTGTTGCATGTTTAGCGACAGGATCCTTGGGGTCTTCATTTTCTAAACAGCATACGTGGGCCACCGAGTCCTGTACCTTCCAGATGTAATGTGTTCCTCTGCCGATCTGTTCTAACTTCAGGTGGAGGGAATGAGATTCCTGTTCTGAAATCTGCAGCATTGGCCTTTACAAGGTATATTCACATGTCATTTACATCTTCTGTGTCCATCCCTGCAGAGCATTTGTTCAAATGGGGCGACTGAATTTTGTATCACATATCCACATACTAATGCAAGTGCTGTGTTAAGATTTTCTCCCCTTTCTATGGTCATAGCTTAATTTCTGGCTTATATTTGGTATTTGAGTTCACAAATGAGTATAAATATCAACTGAACTACAATCAACTGTATTTAACACAAAAATATGTTCACATCTTAAATGTGAATTGCATGACAATTTCCTGCAATACTTCATCTCCTCCCCCCCACTCTTATGAAATGTGTTGTCCAGAAAGAAGTCTTTTTAACACTTTTGATGTGTCATGCAGGTCCTATGATGCTCTTCGTGGAAGTAATCTGGTGCTTAAATTGATCCCAGCTATTGGTATCATTACCTTTGCTGCATGGGGACTTGGCCCACTCATATGGTTGGGAAGGACTATTTTTCTCCATGTATTGATTATATTACCACCTTACATGCCTTTTACTTTAACAGGGGTCTAATGATCCCTTAATCCTGCTTTGTTATCTCAATCATATAATTCCAGATCCACTCCTTTATGGAAATTTCCTGCAGAAATCTGATAATAGTTGGAAAAAGAGTAGCACACATTATGTTATGACCTCGTATCTTCAACCTTTGCTGTTCTGGACTGGAGCAACACTCATCTGCAGGTATTAGGAAGAAGTTGAGTTAATTCTTTTCCAGATACAGTACCCATCATTCACTTAGCACTAACTATAGCCAGTATATTGCAGAGCATTAGATCCAGTAGTTCTACAATCGGAAGTGAGCCAGGCTGTGAAACAACGACTTCTGAATTTTGTACGTTCATTATCAACCGTGGTGGCATTTGCCTATTGTTTGTCCAGGTATGTCTGCCTGGGTCCCACATTTAGTCTTTAGGAATTATATCCATTTATAGTTACTCTTAGAAATGGTCAAATACTTGATTGCTGGTTGATGGGTTCACTGCTAGCTCTTTCACTTCCACTAATCACTTAGCAACCCAATTTTTATGTTGGTTTCTGGTTACGCATGTTGTTTGTACTTTTACTTTCAAGCTTCAAGTGCTGTTGGCTATCATTGGATGTTGATGATATGATACCATTCTTTCAAGGTTCTAGGTTGTCGATTGTCTTAGTATTTTGGTTTTCAATTTCACATGAGGACTTGGAACTATGTTTTTAGATATGACCATTTTTTTTCCCTTTACAGCTTGATTCAACAGGCACAAAAATTCATCACAGAGACAAATGAATCCAGTGATGCGAGAAATGTATGTTTTCCTTGATTTTTAAATTTTTCTACTATATTTAACATCTTTCTAGTGCTGCAATTCTCAGGAACTTGTAGTGGAGAAGTGCATACTTTCATCCTGGAACACTTGGAAGAAATAATTGATTAAATATGGTGACCAACACTGAGACTGCACAGAATGCTAGGAATGTCTTATGCATATTAAATGTGTTGTATGTTAAAGAATAATATAATTATATCTTGGAATCTCACCTAATAGTTTAAGCTTTTGGGTTGAGATAGTTCTTTGACACTGTGTTTCTTGAAGTGGTCTATAATTTAATTCTTGGAATCAATGAGATCCAATTTGTAGCCAGATGACAAAGTATCTCAAGCCAATACATCAGCTCACCTTCTGCTGAGTTCCCATAATAACCAGTGCAAGCTGCTTCTTTTTTTATCTATCATGCCATAATTTCCAAATGTTGGAACGCCTGCCATTCTCTTGAAAGCTATCTTGTTTTAAAGCACATCATATTTCTATTTGTTTTAGGAAGTATATCAGTGTTGTGTTTGATTCATTTGTTTTGTTGGGAAGTTTTTGCTCAAGGACTCACTTGATTATAAATTTACCTATAGAGAGGTCGCTTGTGATTTAAGCGCGTGAATAAAGTAGTTTTTTCTTGCTTTGGCAGATGGGCTTTAGTTTTGCTGGAAAAGCTGTTTATACTGCAGTCTGGATTGCTGCTGTATCTCTGTTCATGGAATTGCTGGGTTTCTCTACACAAAAGTGGCTCACAGCTGGAGGACTTGGTACAGTGTTGCTCACGCTTGCTGGTCGAGAGGTAAATTATGGCTTGCTAGGCATATCATTGCAACAACTCACTGCAGTTTTAGAATCACTCATTGTGGATTCTACTATTGAAGATACATCATGTGATTTTTGTTGACCTTAAATGGATCTTCACTTACCTGATTGGTTTGTGCATTCAGATATTTACGAATTTCCTTTCAAGTATAATGATCCATGCTACACGGCCATTTGTTCTGAATGAGTGGATTCAGACAAAAATTGAAGGTTACGAAGTTTCTGGTACTGTTGAGGTTTGTCCTTTTCTCCATCTTATTGTGAAGCAGGAAAATAGGGAGTATTAATAAGACTATTCAGAACATATCATGTATATGCATGTTATTTTTTCTTCAGTCAACTTCATCTAAACTGAAATAGGAATCAATGATATGATTCCTTTCTGTAAAAGAGAGAAGAAACTGAGTTCTGTGTGCTTTAACCATTTATTGTTCTTTATCTCATTAAACTCTCATGCTGTTCCAGCATGTGGGCTGGTGGTCACCAACAATTATAAGAGGAGACGATCGTGAAGCTGTTCACATTCCGAACCACAAGTTCAGTGTGAGTATTGTCAGAAATCTTAGCCAGAAGACCCATTGGCGCATCAAGACCCACCTTGCCATCAGTCACTTGGATGTCAAAAAAATTAATGTGAGGAGCAATACCGGTTCACCTGCTTGTAAATATTTTATAACAATCTAGTACTTTTTTGGTGCTTCTTTGACCTGAAAGGAGAATATAAGATAAGGAGCCGCATTTTCTACATGCAGAATATTGTAGCTGATATGCGCAAAGTTCTGGCCAAAAACCCACAAATTGAGCAGCAAAGGTTGCACAGAAGAGTTTTCCTGGATAATATCAATCCAGAGAATCAAGCTCTTATGGTAAGGCTTTAATTGCATTATACTTCTTCTGAGTTGAGATTCTTTCACCTGCTTTTACAATGAAAGCCCTTACAAGAAAGTTGAAATGACCTCTGGAAAGTGATAACGAGAATTCATTCCTTGGCCTTATTTTTGATTAATTTCTCTTTGGTAGTGAAATTTCTTTATTTGTCATGATTGTACATTTTATAGTGTCAAACACATGAAGTGTCTGGTGACTTGAGTTTCTGGACTTCATCAGTTTGCATCATTTTTTCTGAAATGATGTTTTTACTGGCTCATGAATGTTGAGCAGTGTCACTGAATATCTACCATCAGAAAAATAATCAAACCTGAAGTTTCCCAGATCACAATTATGAATCAACTGAAACATATCATTCTCTTTCTTCGAGAAAAAGAGATCTATTAGATCTCTTACATGTAGAGGTTGCTATTTCTGCACAATCACATGTAATGTTTTTAAAGGCATCTGGATGATCATATCTCCAATTGTTTGACATTTTCTGTTGGGTATCTCAACTCTGTGAGCTTTTCAAATGTGTTTATTATGGGTTTCTTATTTAGAAACACAACATTAACCTTTTTTCCATGTCATAATGTTTTTCTGATGCAGATTTTGGTTTCATGCTTTGTGAAAACCTCACATTTTGAAGAGTACCTGTGCGTAAAGGTAACACTAATTTGTTATTAATACTTAAATGTGATTGTCCAGATATTATAGGCCATGATGACAAATAGTTTATTTCCATTGCTGTTGTTAATATTTTCTCTATTGTATCTGAGTTGCAACTGTTAGAGTCTAGCCATGCTGTGATTATGCGTCTATTACTGAAGGATATATGGAAGAAACCTGAAACAAAACTAGCAAAGAGATTTCACTGTTGTCCAGAAAGCTTTTGCTCACCAACCAAGCATTCTGACAGCATTGTTTGGGATGCTGAGAGACCATTAATAGTAAATAATGACAGAGCCACTCGGTTCCTATAAGCCATCAGTTATTGGTCATCTACTTGACGTAATAACATTTGGAATGACAATGTATTGTTTTATCTGATAGAAGAGAGATCAACCTTATTGGATGGGGCGACTGCTGATCTGCTTTATCTTAGTACTTGAAGCAAAACTGACCTGTTACTGTTAATGGAATGGTACAGGAAGCAGTCCTCTTGGATCTTCTTAGAGTAATCAGCCATCATCGTGCTCGGCTTGCCACACCCATTCGTACAGTACAGAAAATATACAGCGAGGCTGATTTGGAGAATGTGCCATTTTCTGACTCCATTTTCACACGTTCTGGAGCCACTGCTAACCATCCATTATTGCTGGTTGAGCCCTCTTATAAAATCAACAGTGAAGATAAAGTTAAAGCTTCAAATCGTTCACTCCGTGCTAATGAGGAAAAAGATGCAAAGGTTGAAGCAGCCCTGGTATCTGAGTTGAAAGCAGATACCAAGGCTGGATCAATGCCAGTTGTTGATTCAAAAAGAGATAAGGTCATTGCAAAATCTACCTCCAACTCCAGCACAAATTCTAAGGTCTCAGATGTCTCGGCATCTGATCCTCAACTTATCAGTTCAATGCCTGACAATTCAGTTAAAAACAGTCCTGGAGCACAGCAGTCTAATGGAAATATGGGGGATGGATGGCAGGAGACATTGGGACCGAATTCTGAATGCTTAACCTCTAATGAAGCAACGCCTGAGGTGTCCTCAGTTTCTAACACAGAATCTGTCGGTGAAAGAACTGGGAGTCCTGACATTTCACAGACTAAGCAGGATATTGAGAGATCTGTTGCATCGCCGTTAATGACCAGACCTTCATTGGAGGAGAACATTGTTCTCGGTGTTGCTTTGGAGGGCTCAAAACGAACTCTTCCAATTGAGGAAGAAATGGATTCATCTACTTTCCCTTTAGAATCGAAGGAATTGGCTGCCAGCCAGAATGCAGGACCATCTCCTTCTGGCAAGGATAAGAAAGACAGTCGTGACAGTTCCTAGCACCTCACAAATCGATTAGCAGGATGAAGGTGACAAGATGCTTGTTGTAGTTTATGCCTCTTTAACCATTAAATTTATGCAAGAACGCGGCAGCTGTGTTTTTAAACCTAGCTGCATGCAGTTCATTGTCATTATTAGTAGCCTATATGTGTAAATAATTGTCAAATTGAAAGTTGGGGCTAATCAGAAGGTTCAGAACAATCACGGGGGAATTGAGGCGAGGGAGGGAATAGGTATTAGGGTCTATAGAATCTGTTTACAGTGGATACTCGCCGGATGTTTCAGTTGAAGGAATTATATTTAAATTTCTGCCATATCATCTTCATGATGGATGATTGAGTTAGGAAATCGGATTGATGTATCTTTCAGACCAATTATCTAAAGCAATCACAGTTTCTGAAGGTAAACAAATATTATCTACCAGCCACATTAACTCAAGATTTCGATTCAACGTTATTCGGACATGGCCGCCTGGCAATTTTATTATTTGTCCTAATTTTCAGAATTTCAGAAATTGGCTTTCATAATGGGACTACATTAGAAGATGCTTTTACAAGTGGCTAAATTGAAACCACCACCCCTTCTTTTACAATGTGACTACTAAATGCAACATTATCGGAAGCTGAAACAAAGTCTGAATTAAATTACATCTAAACATCAGAATGTACAAGCCACAAACAGCGTTTGCTAGGACATCAAGGCTGACAAAAATGCAATCTCAAAATTTAGTACCCATCCCAGTTACGACTGACACGAGCAGTCAGGGATAGGATATGTGTATATCGACTGCCTCTCCTTTCTCAGCCTGATCTGCCCTTGTCTACTTTTATGACCACTGAGAACTGCATGCTGAAATTCTGGCCACTCCATGCTCTTGTTCAGGAAAAGCGGGCCCAACATCACCATGTTTGGTCTTATGGTCTTCAGGTTTAGGTACGCTCTATGTCCAACCTGATAATAGAAGTACCCTGTCACCTTATGGTCAACAAAATTCATATTGCACCACAATATTCACACATAAAATCCAAAGTGCATCATGGTTACATGCTACTTGTGGTATTGCAAAAGTTCCTTTCGCCAGAGACATTAGATATGACTGAGAGCATCGGATCTAACCCTTTCACATAGCCCATGAAAATTCATGATATGGATAGTACTTAATGCCATCTATGATCTTCAAGAAATACTTTGGTTTTATTCAAATAGCAAATGCTTATAAATATAAATCAACAGAGATCTTTTCTTCTTACCAAAGCATTATGCATGTTTCCAGGAGAAGCAGAGATAAAGATGTCACTCTGCAAACTCACATAATAGTCAACTGCAGCCAACAAGGAAGCCTTGCCGTCAACCTTTGCCAGTTCCTCTGCAGAGGCAAGGCTCTTTTTATGATCCACAAGGGGGAATAATTTCTTTAAAGCAGAGATCCTTGCTTCTCCACCATAAACCTGAAAATGGCATCCCTCCCAACTGTTAAATTCTCACAGGAGAGCAAAGTCTATTATTTCAGCAAGGCAATTGACAAACAACATACAATACTAAATTGTGAATCCTGAAATAAATGTAAAGCTTCCCAATTTTCAAGAGAGAAGGTACAATACTAACCTTGTGTGATGCAAGGTAGAGACGGGTGCTATTGCTGAAGCCCAAAGCTGCTAGAAGCAATCCAATCTCTTCAGGAGTCAATGGACAACGCCCTTGTTTTCTCAATGCCTCATCAGTGAACTGAGAGTTTAAGACTCTTCCCTGCCAAAGCACTTGACGGTATTTTGCTAGAGCAAGTCTTTCAGCTTTACCCCCACCAAAATCACATGATGAATGAGCAGCCATGTCCTGAATGGGGTCAGGTTTGGGTAAGAGCTATTGAAAAACATGCTTGCTTTAAAAGGAAATTCTAGAGTGATAAACACATAGTATGTGATAGTAATCAAAGGCAATCATCAAGATGGGTGATTATAATGCATTTGTAGATGCAGGTTTTAATTGACAATGCATGATCAACCAACAATTTTTAGATTTCTTAAAGATTATCTAGGTATGTACATTTACAAGTGATGAAGTGCAAGAAAGTTCATACTTTCCAAAAAAAAATGTCCAATTCTGCAACTAAGTCCTTTAATATAGTCCAAAAAGGTTCCCAAATCCAAATATGAAAAGTTGCTGTTCATCATTTGAAAGATTTGAAGAACATACTTTATCAAAGCGAAGATGTAACACGACAAACTTTCCAGACCCCTCTGATTCGGTATCATTCATCCTCTCCTTTAGGAACCCAGTTCCAGAGGTATGAAACTTCTCAAACGGATGGCGGAGACGATTAACGAGTGTATCTCCTAGCACTCTTATATGAGGAACGAAAATTAGTGCATGAAAATTGACTTTACAACGTAGGCGTTGGATATCTGGGGGCAATTTGTCAAAAGCCAGGCGGTGAGAAAATGGGGCAATGGCAGCAATTCCATAACTGAAACATTAAAATTCAATTATGAGTGCAAGAATCAACACAGTGCAGTAAATTGAAGATATATTGATTGGGGTCCTTGAATATTTTCCAGCTCAAATCATTAACTAATATAGTTCAAGTGAACTTAGGCAGAATAGCTTAAAATGCAACGACAAAATTGAAAGCAGAGGTAGCTTATAATAAAGCACAGTAGTTTTAATTGTCATGTGGCTCTTCAAACCAAATGATGCCAAGTAATCAATGCATAAAGCAAGCCACACTGCTCTATTTGTTTTTCATTTTGACAACACCCCTTGGTCACCAACCTAGCTATTCTTCAATTATTTTCCTTAATGAATACAAGTCGAATAAAGAATGCCTGAAAGTAGACTTATCAACGTGCAAGGAGGACATACCAAGGAGCATCCATAAAAGGAAAATAAATTAATAAAAGAAGAATAGCAGAATTTGAAATAATTACCCAACAGATTCAATAAATTACGTGGAATGGCTTTCTTTTAACTCTGACAATAAAATCATTGGGGTCCTCAACAATTTAATAAAAAATTTACTAACCTCTGCAACACAGGCAATACATTTTCCAGATACCAATCAGCTGAACCATGGACAGGTGCTGTTTTGATTCTCATAGCTCGTATGCCTGTAGCATAATACTCTCTTGTGCTCCACCAGTACTCACTGGGTGGCTCTTTAACTATTGCAACATCATGACTTAGGGTATCAATAAAGTGTTCCACATCAAATATATCCGCGAATGAACTGCATGCAAGAAAACATTCACTTTAAGGTCTCGAGTTTCTACAGCAATCTAGAAAGCAAGAGAGGTTACAAAGGTAGCTTACTCACAAAATACCTTGTATCTTGCCAAACAGCATTCACTTCAAGGTGTGGGATCACAAGTGTTGCATTCAGTATTTTGGCAACGGCGACCGCATCACATATCTTTAGTAACAAAAACAAGAAATCACTGCAAGGATTACTCAAATTCTCACAGAATGGATTTAAAAAAAGTAAAGAAGAAAAAACAGACATGTATTTTGGCAATACAGTTACTTACTCCCATTCTTTGTTGGTTCAACCCTCCATCAAGAAACACTTGGATATATCCTTGGGACTTTGTTGGCAACGCTTGAATAGCATTCAATATAAGAACCATTGTTAGAAATTGTATTTTCTCATTTATTTCCTAATTTAATTGACCACAAATCTGGTTTATTATTTTAGCTAAACAGTTAATGCTTACTGTGAATCGTGGTGGGTTCAATGCAAGGCTTCCATCCTTGGTAAGGCAAAGGAGACCACAGCTCATTCTTTTGTCTAACAGGCTAACAAAATAAATAAATAAATAAATGATTGAATGAAAAGGTAAAAAACTGCAAGCTTGAAATTTCTTGACCAATTTTAAGAAACAAGAAAGGGGGGCACACACTTACAATATGGCGATCTAAAGCAGCTTTCAGTAGAGGCAAATGCCTGGGTTTTGGTGCATTCCACTCCTGCAAATGCAACGAACTTAAAGATTAGTACAGGCACAGATAGATATGAAAAATGTTGTGAATAGAAAGCAGAGCGTACGGAGAAGAGGAAAGGATAGGATCTGCTCAATGGGCTGAAGAGATAAGGAGATAAAATGGGCAGAAGAAGGACGAAAAGCCCAGAAAAAGCAATTCTCGGTGACAGATTCTGGTGATGGTACTTCATGAGTTATCCGATTCCAGTTTCTAAATTCGGTTTCCGAAATCTAAAGCTAATTTCATTCTCCGATTCGATATCACAGGTGAATGCTCAACTGGTAACTCTTCGTTTGCTTGCGGGAAAACGGGAAAGCGGTTGGTTTTTTGTTTGGGATTGATGCTGCAAGTGATGCGTCGTCTATGAACTTAATGACATGTCTTCTTTATTGTGAATCCACGATTCAGATTCACGTCCACGGCCCATCATTGATCACGATAGATTAGCTAACGAATTTCTCGGCCCAAATAGATTTTTTTAGTCGAATTAACAAAAATCCAGCATGCAAATAAAAGTAAAATTTATTAGTTAAACGTGTCTATCTTATGGTAATTTTTCATTATTTATAATGAATTCTATTAAGATTATAAAAGTAGAGGTTAATTTGCTTGAATAATTCTTAAGAAGTCTCATCGACCATCTTGTAAGGTGAATCCGAAACACAAATTATTACTTTTATAGTTGGTTTATTTTACGTCGTTGATAGAGTTAAATTTTTTTTAATATTAAAAAATAATATTTAGAAAAGATTAATATTTATAAATTAATAAAAAAAATATAAAACTCAACTTAACTAATTTCAATAAACCTATTAATTTAATAATAAGATTAAAAAAATCAATGAGAAACAAAGCAAAAACAATAACAATAATTAACCATAAAAAATAAAATATAATTTCATCTTATGCTTATATTTGATTAAATAATTTAATTTAATTCAAAATAAAATTTTAATAAAAAAATAAATTTAATAGAGAATGACAAGTAAAAGATTTGAGATAACCTATATTATTTTTAAAATTAGTGAAAATTCTATAGAAAAAATAACAAAGTAATTTTTTATTAAATAAAAGTTAAAGGGTAAAATTAAAAAAAAATAAACTTAAAAAAAAATACAAAGCAAAATCATGCAAATCTTTTAAACATGGGCTAACCTCCCGTACCTTTCTTAAATACAAAGACAAGTGTACAATGTTTCCTTCCCTAACAAAAGAAATCTCGACTAATCTCAATAACTCACAATTTAAAAAATCATAGATCTGGACTCAATTAAAAAATTAAAATTTTAATTAATTTTAATATTAAAGTATAAAATTATATATATATATATATATCTGAAATTTCTATATATATATATATATATATATATATATATATATATATCTTCAAGACAATAACAATAGCAGTTAAAATAAAAAAAATCAAATCTGGTAGGGAAAAAAAATCAAGAATGATGAAATTACAAAAGAAATAATTTTTAAAAATAATCTTAAATAAAATAAATATTAATAAAAAAATAAGGATCGAATCCAATAGATAAAAAAAAATTATAAATCATTTTAAATAAAATAAATAGTAATAAAAAATGAATTAAATATAAATGAAAAACAAATTAAAGGGTTCATTTTAAAACTTAGAGGGTCATACACGAAAATCAAGGAAAAAATAAAAAATAAAAAAAAAGGTTATTGATGTCAAAATAGAGATAGCTTAATCACATGTATCATGTCGTGGTGAAAGGAATGTTAAGATGATTTGAACGCCTCCCTAGATGCCATCATTTGGTAGTTGGACAACACCATGCGTTACATACACCAACTATTTTTTTATATATAATAATCTATATCTATCAAAAATACCAAATTACCTTTCAACTACCCTTATTGTAACAAAAAAAAAACATGATAAAAGTACAAGTGCCTCTAAAAGCCAGCTTTATAAAATTTTGACTTTAAAGGAACTTAAGTCATTTTCCTTTGTAAAATTAAAGTGAAATGGTGAAATAGTTTTTTGACACCATGTTAAGATTTATTTGTTTTTATGGGTAATTAAGTAATTTTAGAAAGACCTTTATGATGTCAATCAATTTTATAACGACAAACTAACTCTTAGAAAAGATCATATTGCCCTCGATGACTAATTTATTTATTTTATTTTTTTGTAAAAGATAACATCATCAATTTACTGTTGTAATCTATAATGAAACCACTCACATTCCATTCAGCAGATACTTAATAATTTTAGTTTTTTTTTTAATTAGTATGATTGCATGTGCAATTTTATAAGAAATTTTTTGATTATTATATTAAATTTAGCTTGGCCTAATGGGTTGCCATGGTAACCTACTAACTAAGCACTAAAATTAAGCTTAATTTTAAATAAAATCATGTAAAAGTTGATTTGGTTGACCTAGTTGACCTATGAGTGACTTGGTGAACGTGATTAAACTCTGACTCTATTTTTTAAAAAATAAAAATAATATGTTTTAATATTTAAATAATGATGTTTTAGATAGAACCAGGTCAATTCACCTAACTAATCATTCTAGTTAGGTTTAATAACTTTTCCTTTTACAATCAATTTCTTATTTAATTATATGATAATAAAAATAAATATTTATAAAAAAAACAACAATGAATAAAATTGTGAAGGAAAAATGTTTTTTGTTTTTTTTGAACTCATGAGATCTCTCTAATATTCAATGCATTTTTTTATGATTAAATTATTTTTTTCTATCATAATTCATTGAATAAAAAGCAATAATAATAAGAAAAAGAAATATTCACAAAAATTATAACTATTTGAACTAAAAAGGAAAAAATATATACTTTTAATCAAAACCTAGTTTTCTTACTAACATTTATTTTTTATTTTGAAAAAAATTAATTTTTTTTATCAAAAGTTTTATTTTTTAAACAAAAACTTATTATGATCACAAAAACAAGTTTAAAATAAAAATCTAAAAAATCATGAATTGATCATTTTCATGCATCTACATGGAAAAAAATGAAGTTTCATTTTTTTTTTTAATTAGATTTGAAACTTGATTAATAAAAAATAAAAATAAAAATAAATGTTTTATGCTCATTAAAATCAATGAGCAAATTATTTTAAGAATTTTACATAATAGGCTTACACATAATTATTTATAAAAATCAATAACATCATCTTATAAAAAACCCAATCTTCTTAAAAACAATTGCATATTATTTTAATAACATCATCTGATTTGAAGAGAATTTTTTTTATAAAAAATAGAAAGAAAAAAAGAAAAAGAAATCTAAAATAAGAACAAACACTAATGAGTTCGGAAGGCTAAACCCACATATATTTTTTTAATAGACAAACAATACATCTATCCACTCAAATTATTTTTTGAAATAAGAGAAAACACATCATTTTTCAAGTTCATTTTTATGCAATTTTCAAGAGTCAAAAGAGTCGAAGTCTAACTTTTAGGATATTGAAAACCTAATTTTTAACTTGTTTTCTCTTAAAAACATTCTAAAAACATGCTAAGAACTTCAATAAAACAATTATTAAAAAAAAAAACCTAAAATGATTTGAAAACATGAAATCCAACCAAATTAAAAAACAATTTAAAGGTCTTGATCTACTTTCCACAATATGTTCAAAGAGAACATGTATTGTCTCTAACTAGTTAAATTTCAAATATAATCAATAATTTGCATCTCATTGATAAAACCATGACTATTTTTTTATATTAAAATTTTCTCTAACTAGTTAAATTTCAAATATAATCAATAATTTGCATCTCATTGATAAAACCATGACTATTTTTTTATATTAAAATTTTGGTAGTCTCTGCATTTTAATTTACCAAGTTATCCACATGTCTTTCTTTATTTACCCATCATCAATTTTTCAATATTTAATCATAATCCAATCTTCCGAATCACATCTCAATAAATACAATTTTCACTTTTGAATTTCACTTTTACACAATTTCATACAGTGACACAAATCACATACACAATTATTTGAAAGAATGAAGATATTAAAATACAAATAATATATAATCAAATTCAAAAGTTCATAACCCTGCAAGTACACGCACATACATTTACATACCACCTACTTTAAATCCATATTATTATAATATTTCCAATTTTTATTTTAACTAGTAAGTCTTTTAATTATTACAATATCCAAAAGTATGTTATTTAATTTGCGTGCTCCGCATACCATTACGTTTACATATCTGTTAGTAAAAATCTATAATATTACATCAGCTTTTAATTATTACAATATCCAAAAGTATGTCATTTAATTTGCATGCTCCGCACACCATTATGTCTATAATATTACATCAGTATACCATTTTATTATATCATTTAACGTATTTAAATTTTATATTCTACTGATCCAGCATGATTTATGATGAATTTAAAATTAAATAAATAAGATATAAAAAGTTATTTATTACTCTAACCATAAAATTTATTATTCATAAAACATCACGGGATTACCTTTAATGTCACCATTATAAGTTCAACTCATAAAAATTACCATTTAAATCTGCTAGTATTTAATACAAATTTCTACAACTCAGTAACCATTCTTTATATTCATCTTTACTTTAACAAAACCTTAAATCAACATTATTATGGTTGTCCTCCCATTAATATCAACAACTTCTACAATCCTTCTAATCGTCAATGATTCGATAATTTTCCCTTCAATGCCAAAAGCCAATCAATTTGACAATTCTTTTAATTATTAACAATCCGATAATTCTTTCATTAAATTTAACAATTCATATAATTGCCAACAATTCAATTATCATGCCAATAAATTTGGTAACTCCTATTTGTTACCAATATTTTTTATTGATATTCATCTCTTTAATTCACTTCTATTTTTTACCAATATTTTCTATTGATATTTATCTCTTTAATTCTTCATCTCTCCTCTCTTTTGCTAATGAATAAAACACTTGAAATAAAACACTACATTAAATTTAAAAAATTAAAGTATGGTAAAGAACAACTCTTTTAAATGAGATCTTTACCCAGCAATCTCCCCTCTAATAACATGATTCTTTTCGATATAAACTTGTCTTCCATTTCAACTCATCATGGATTCATATACTAAAACTAACATTTTATTATAAACCACTATAATCCGATTTCAATTAACAATACAAATTACAATACACATCTACATGTTTACACTTTCTAAATAAACATGAATTTACCATATTTGGGCAATAGTACAAGCACGTGTGGGTTTCTTCATTACTTTCACTGCATCATCGTAACTCATGCAAAATTTGTCTAAATCATCGAATTCATCATCACTTACTTCAAACAAGTCATTTTAATTATTTCTTCACATCTCTCATTCACATTTCCATACAATTCATCTTTTCTGCAAACTTTAATGTGTGCAAGAGATTAAAAAATAATAATGCATCGCTAAGGACAGTTTCTCCAAAATGAACACAAGACTGGTGACGTGGAAAGGAAACCCTGTTGTTTTTCAATCAAGACACCTATGCATTTACATAAGGAATATATATATATGTTCTCATTTCATCGAACCTCATACGATCAGGCCCATTTACTTAATTTAGCCAGGCCCATTCTTGTGGAGATCTACATTACTTTTGAGACATGATAACAGCGACCTCAAGCTTTGAACATGCCGATCCAACCTGCTGCAACTAAATGCCTCCCATGCAATCACTGCTCTTGCTGGTAAGCTACAAGAACACATAGAATCAGTAACAAAAGCAGCCCTTTTCCATGGAGAGTTTCCAGTTGTATATGGTTTAAACTTACTCTGTGGGCGAAGCGAAACGAAATGACAACAAATATTCCACGCGTAGCAGACAAATTGCAGAACAAATCACATCAAATGCCCGCAAATATAGATACGCTCGATTATATATTTGCTTGGCAGGCCAGAATATAGAACTTCTACCAATCACTAATCACCATGACAGCAACTGCACCTAAACAATTTTCCTACAGCCGTCCACCAGTTAATGTCAACACAGAGACGTGACAGGCTATTCACAGATTGATTCATCATCATCTAGTGCGATCCCGGGAAACAATTATATGTAAACAAAATAAGTGGGAAATTCCCATCTCCAGTCTAAATTACAAATACAGATCCTTTGACAGGCTTCTGGTGATTTCTCCATCAACTTCATGCGGAGGGGCGAGCCTGGGCCTCTTTGCAGCTTGCTGTTCATCTGATTCTACTAATATCACACGACCACCAACATTCTCTGCGGCCTCAGTCGTTTGCAAATCTTGATGTAATCCATTCCCTAACAAAGCATGGTCTTCTTGCAATGATGCAGATAAATTTTCCTGACACGAGGCAAGGTTACCATTCTCATTGCCATGACCCATCCTGTCAGTGTCATCAATACCTTCAAGGTTATGTATACCTTCAATTGTTTGCATATCATCCTGAGTGACCTCTGCCACATTCTCTACCAAGTTGTCCTCTTGCAGTGGTGCTGAGAAATTCTGACAAGAGGCGAGGCTGGCATTCTCATTCCCATCATCAATCCTGTGAGTGTCCTCACTACCTTCAAGGTTTTGTATATCTCCAAAGGAAGGATTCTCAAGCATCTCACTAGAGGCAGCAGCAAGGCTTGTTGTCAAACACTTTATGCTTTCCATCAAAGAAGATGTTTGTTGATCAGATTTCTCTTTCTGACATGGACCTACATCTTCCTTAACTGCACAATTTTCAATGATTCCTACATCTGAATCATCAGAGGCAGAGTCTGATGTTTCTGAATTTGAACCATTGTCATCTACTTGCAAAGAAATCCCTGGATTCCAGGAATCATCAGCCCCAAAGCCTCTAAAAGAACATGATATAGAACCATCCTGAGGAGGTATTCCTGCAATTTGCTGAAAAACGGCCTCTCCAGAAGAGAAATACACAAACTGCTCGCCAGTTTCTGTATCATCCTGCTGCAAAACCAAAAAAAGTGTCAAGCATAAAAAATCAAAAGAGACTGTTGGCAGACCTCTTTTACCACTTTCAACTGACAAAGAGAAAGCACTGTAAATTGCATGCCTAAGAAACCATTTAGCTAGAATAATAGATAAGGTCAATACCTCTATCTGTGACATAGTATCATTAAGGTGGTAATAAGATGATGACTGGTCAAAGGATGGACACTGTGTAAGTAATGATCCAGCAGCAACTCCTGGCTCAAAAAATTCCCTGAGAACTAAGCCAGAATCATCAACACAATGAGAATTCCTCACAGAAGATGCTTCCAATAGAGTAATTTCAATGCCCTGGCCAGGATCAGAACTTGATAAATTAACATGACAAGCTCCAGCAGGTGTGCATCTCTCTGAAACAAGCCCCAATCCAGATTTTTTCCTGTTCATTTCAGAAAAATCAGACTCAGATTCATTGCTGCAACCACCAGAAGAAACTTCCCGAGAACGATTTTGAAGCAGCTCCGAAATTAGCCTCTGGATAAGAGTACGCTTGAGAGAAGCTTCAGCAGGAGGAAACCAGTCCCCATTAAGCTGTTCATTCAAGGAAAAGTCAAGAAAAGTAAAGTAACTGAATACGACTAAACATATAAAAGGCTGAACAAACAAATAATCAATTACAGTATCAATATTCAAGTAAAACAGCCTGTCTAAAATAAAAATGTTCAGGCCTTGAGGGTGCTTTGCTACATACATTAACAAAAAAAGGGTTAATTATCAGCGTGGTTCAAGGTTTAGGGGTAATATAACTCCCATGTATTGCCAGGATTCACTCCCATAAATTGCCGAGATTTCTGTTCACTATCTTGCAGAATTCAAAACACAACTTTCTACCATGTTCAGACCCCCGGCCTTGGAAAAATAGAAATGCAATATCTTCAGAGAAACATCTGATGGGGTGAACTTACAAACTTATTGAACTCGTTTATTCTGAATGGATTAAAATTCACAGGGGCCTCTACCAAAAACAGTTCCAGATAGTGAAGCAGGAACAAGCCACAATCAAATGAATTTTCTTGCTGTGGCAGCTGATAAGACACATGAACAAAATGTAAGAACAATCACAGTACACAAACCCAAACAGATCATAAAACCATGCATCAGACAAAAGCATACAGGCCGAAGCTTATACCATGACAATACAGCAAATTACTGCACAAATACACACTATTTTAGCACAAAAAGCAATACAGAATTGCCTTTACTTCATTGAATTTTTAAGAATCATAGTAATAATATATCGTTAGGCAACAACTTGCAAAGTGATCTGATTTACTTGAAAATGAGGAGCAAGCAAACAAATCCCAAAACATGTTGCAGTCAGATTATACTTGCACATAATGATATTTTCATTTATAGATGAATTGTGGATTCTAAACATAAAAAAGCCACCTTATATAATGCTAGAAAAGAACTTCAACTGAATGAAAGTTAATCCATGAAAATACTTTCCTCTATTAACTAGATATCATATCCCATTTATGATAACACAAACAGTTCCATAAGCTTAAAGTGTTGGTCATCTGATTTAGCTATTCATACTAAAGGGAGATCATGATCTATAATGTATGTGCAAAGAGGACCTGAAACTCCCTTCACATTTTTCCTTCTCTATATGCCCTGATAACTAAAGATAGCTTCTATTGGAACTGTTCTGCAGTAATACTCTCTTAAGTACTTAAATTTATTAACCAAGACTAGGCAAATACCTCAAGAGGGACAAACCGCAAATTCAAGAATTTTGAAGACATGTCTTCTGATGTGTCCTTCTGCCTCACTTTCCACTCTTCCCATAAATAACTGTCATTTCAGTGAATGAAGGTGACATAAATAACAAGGGGTTGCTTTCAGAAAATTATACAATAAAATGAAGGTCATCAAGGAAAAGGATAACAAAAAATGAATGGGAGAGAGAGAGAGGTGTGCCATAAAATTTGCATTGTTATACATGAGCAAGATGACAGTTTAAAAAATAATCAACATGGAAACATGATGGTTTATCCATGTGTGGCAGGCAAATTGACAAATTGAAGCGACATGTCACCTTCAGTGTGATGGGGAGTGAAGATGGAACTATTTGATTGTTAGGAGTTTCAATATAGTATGATTACTCTATTTTTTTAGCAGTCATACTATATTGAAATTCCAAAATAATCAAATACCAATTCCCATTGTTGTTCCTCTTCATTTCCCATTAGCGTGTCCAGAAATATGCATGCGCAGATATGTTGTCAAACAAAAAAAGTACAAACAAGTATAAAAGGTAATACCTTTGAACTAGATTTTTGAGACCTGCATGAGTTCCTTTGATAGAATCCAAGTGCAAAATACATGGTACTATGACAGATTTTGCTGTATCTTCATCTGAAATTTGATGCAAACATATAAACACAAGGCTGATCACCACTTGACATCATGCATTCCACCAAGAACTCACCTTTCACACAAGCTACTTCACCAGGATGGCATATGACTAATAAACTCCAGTGAAGACTGTAATTAAAACATGCATACAAATTACACTAGCTGAGGAATAAAATCACATTGTAAAAGAAAGGTGTTGTTTTAACTATTTTCTTACTTGAAATTTACAGGGATGAAAATGTAATCTTTTCCAAATATATCCACTTTTCTGGTCCATTTATGAACACGTAAAAAAGCAGCTCTGCCATCTTTCACACTGGATGGATCTTTGTCTAGATCAGCAAGCTTCCTAAAGAAAAAACTATTGAAAAAATGGTATCTGTGCTTTTCCTCAGGAGGAATCTGATTCTTCAAATACCTGCAACCCAATCACGTTTTTTTTTTTCATAAAAAAAGCACATTATTGTAAAACCATAGCAAATTCTAACAGATGTCGGAGAATGAAATAGTAATAAATAAAAGCATGTAAAAACTCAATCCTCAGTTCTTTTTGAAATTATCTCACCAGAAACAAGTTATGTGACACGATCTTAACATCCTAAGGACTAGAAATGGACTGGTTGCAACTAAATGAAAACGTTGAACAACATAGACTTACTTAATGTAAAAGTCAATAATTGTATCATTGATGAAAGTCTCTGGTTGTAATAGATCAACATCTCTCTTGCTAATGGAAACTGCATCTGAATCCCCTTTTGGATAGATAACATCTTCGAACTCCACATCAAAACTGTTTAAGTGCCAAGATTATTCAGTAACTTACGATAACAACTACAGCATGTGTCTGTACTAACAGCAAAAGATTTACATATCCCGCTGGTGCAAAGGAGACAGAACATCTTCTCTGAGGATTAGAAATCAATGAATATGCACACAGCGCACAAGCACATGAATAAAAACTACTATTATCGGTTTCAAAATTATAGAAGTCCAGAACCTTCATGTAAAAGCACATTCTGCAAAGCGGATGAAACTCAGATGGAAAATTCTGTCAAATTTTTCTTATACAGTTTTCATATTAACATATATCTCAAAGCACACTTCATTTGGAGGTTAAGGGGGGAAGCTTGCATTTAAATCTTCTGGGACAATAATAAATGTTTACATGGTGGAAGAAAGGAAGAAAGAACACTTAAGCCCAAGGGCCACTCACTGCTGCTTTAATGATTAACACTAATATGTTCATCAGCAATAGATAGAAAACCTATCCCACAAAACCAAAGATGAATTTGTTTTGACTGAATCTTAAGATGGTAGGAAAGATCAAGAACTAAGATACCTAATTTACCTTTATAAACAATAAAAAACAGCCCCAGAATGTAATTGATATGAATTTGAATAATTTTAATGCAGTTTGATCCATAAGTAAAGTGGAGAATATTGAGACATGAAAACACAAAGGAATCTGGAACCAACAGATGAATTGAAGCAGGGTGGCAAGAGAACCAAGAAATACATTTCATTGCCCAACACTAAGGGGGCTATTACTCACTTTGGGAAATAACGCCTCTGTTGAAGTAAGTCCTCTCCTCCATCCATTGCAATATCCATACTGCAAGCAAATGGAGAAAAGAAAAGGCAAGAAAAGTAAATTGATATAATAATAGGGCAGCAATAAAAATTCACCAAAAAAAAAAAACCCAGAGAGAGAGAAGAGACTGCCAAGCCAGCCTTCCTCAACATTTAGCAAACACAAATCTTTCTATCCTTGAGCTAAGTAATTTTTAGCATACCAACAGGATGGATAAGTATTCAAAAGTTGTGGCCAAGCAACAAACAAGTTTTTAGCTGATATAAACTGGCACTACATGGAAAGCAAAAGAAGTTATTTAATGGGTAAAATAGTACCTTCATTGGAGGCATTGGCACAAGCCTCCAAGTGTAATTTAAGCATGACGCATAGAAAATTAGATGAAAGCTAACTTGTAACAAATAACATCAGATGGCAGCAATTTAGCAAACTTACTCATGTATAACGCTCAGTAGAGCTGAGTACTTCAAGTTTAAAGATGAAATCTCTTCCCATTTCCTGGACCAATTTGGCTCCACAACTGCAACCTCCAACTCCTCCACACCTACACCAACAAATTAAATTAGCAAATTAAGAGCAAGGAACTCTAGTTGTGCATGATATAATCATACAAAAAAAAAAATTGCAACTCATCAGATCAATGAACTCAATATTGAGGCAAATCCACTGTACATGCATCACCAATTTCACAAATTTGCAATATTGTGTTCATATATATTGTGTCTGAAATGCTAGAATAGCAATTAGCTGGGGAACTTTAAAATACTTTTGACTGCTCACGTGAATTGCCTCAATATTGAGCTCATGCATATGTTGAGACAGTTACATAAAAATCAAAAATACATGAAAACAAAATATGAAGCACCAAACCACTACAAGGCTACTAACCTGACATGCCATGTGTGGTATCAGCTTGTACTGCATCCTTTGAAAGTATGTTGAGCTTAATTGTTACAGTTCCAAACTGAAGACGTAATAAATACAACTTATTAGGCATGCTAAAATAGCACAAGTTATATTCCCATAAGGTAGCTAAAACTTACTCTTTGAAGATTCTGAGACTCAATACTAACAATGTCATCAATTCCCGCTTCAAAGCCAAAGGTTCCTCCGTCTCCTTGTGCAGTTGCACCATTTATTTTAACACCACCATAAGAAAATGTCATCACACACCCAGAACAATATTTACCCCGGTATACAACATAATCAACAACAAGATTAATCCCCCCCTGCAAATCACACAAAAAACATATAATTACTAATCTTGAAAATTCTTTCTGAAAAGATGTATAAAACTGAGCCAGTAGCCATTCATTGAACAGCATACATATAATGCGTGGGGAAAAAATCCCCACCAAACCAAATATGAAATGGATTGATTAATTGATTTTAAAAAAATGAAGCACATGGTTGAGGTGCAATGCTAACTGGTTATTCATTTTTACAAAATGCAATCAGCATATCTTAACAAGTAGAAGAAGAAACAAAACCTGGATGCCATACCAAAAAGGTGGAAGAGCCATGGAAAAAGCTTTGTAATCTCAACCTTTAGCAGCTAAACGCATTAGCCCGTAATGTCCAAGACACTCAAGCAACAAATAACACTCAAATAGGAATCTTGGTATGAGGTTGGAGAACATATAAGCTAATTCAAGAAAATAACACAGGAATAACAACCTAGAAAGCCAGACTAAAATCAGAAAACCTGCAATTGCTAAGTGACTGAAGTCACTGAACAACTTAAAGCAAGTATGATACGGGATATCAAATACAGGATAAACTTAATAGAAACCTGTCTCGTTCCTGATTCAATATAAACTTAATTAATTCATGACAGAAAATTTTTTGTACCACTTCTGCGTAGCTGAAACAATTGGTTGGTGAGGGGCCATTTAGAATAACTGTAATCATGTAGAAAACCACAGTAAGTTAGAAAAAGAAGAGAAGGAAAAGAAAGAAAACCCTCACAGATAGCACAATATCCAGTAAATGATATCATGAGAAAATACCGCGAGCCTCTGTAATATCAGGAGTGGGGCTTGATGGAGAACAATCCTCCATGTGGTCATCAACATCTAATTGCCCATCATCAGCCTCACTCTGTAGAATTTTCAAACAAAGCAAAGCAAGACTTCATAATCAATTTCATGTTTGAAAACATAACTCGTCAGACATAGGAGAAGCCAACATACACTGGACGGTGGAGAGTCTCTAAGACCACGGTTCAATTGGCTTTCCCCAGGCAAAGGTGCTTCATGGCATGAAATTATCGTCTCGTGTTCACTGAAAAGCCTTTTCGACTCAAAATCATCGACCCGAAAACAAAAGCCTTGATCATGACTTACAGAAGTGAGTTGGGGAAAAGCATCAGAACCAGAATTTCCTTCTTCAGTGATTAAGTCGTCTCTAACAGTTCCGGGCTGAACACAGGTATCAGCATTATCACAGCCAATAGCATCAGAATCTACACAAACTAAACTGCCGGATTCCTTTCCAGGAACATCACATTCCTGGGCAACTGGAACACACGGTTAACAAAAATCAGTAATATCAAACCTCAAATTAATCTCCTAAAACAATAAACACGCGCAAATTCTACTTTTACTTCAATCAGTAAAGAAAAAAAATCCCTAAATAATCAAAATAATTCGAACTCCCAATTTAGAATATTAGTACTACGGCATAACTAATTTCTTCTTCAATTACATGATTTTTACTACAATATTCAATAAAAGGAAATAAAAAGTGGCTGCAAGTACAGCATTCGAGAAACTGGTACTTGGAAATGAACGGATTGTCGAGACTAGGGTTTTTGAACTTGCCTAAGACTTTACCAGCTGCTAATTCAGCTATCTCGTTTTCTTCTTTGAAATCGAAGACTTCGAGCCCGTTCTTCATCGTCGCTACCGGGAGAGATCGCTATCAATAGCGAGTGAGTCAATAACGGAGTCAGCTAATCAGAGAGATTTTTCCGAGACTTTTCCGAGACCCAGTCGCTTATGAGGCGTCATTACGGATTTTTAATTTATTGTATCAAAGAAAGACCTAAATTTTGCAAAGCCAACTAAAGGGCAACGCCAACCGACTTGCTGGAAGAAAATATAAAAGGTCATTTGTTAGAATTTGGATTGGCAGTTCACGCTCCAATTCAGCGGATGAAAGGCACGCGTTGATCGGTGGGAGCTCTGCTTTTGTTGGGATCTGATGTCTGGATCATGATGGCAAAGGGTCCACGCTATTGATAGCGCGTGTTGATTGAGAGTTGTGTTAGGTAAGTGAAAAAATGATTTTCTGTTGAAAAGTAATAAAGAAGTAACAAATAATTGGGCACACTGGTCAGAAGGAGGAGGAAGAAAAGAAGGGGGGAATGCTCTTCTGCATACAGTTCAGTTCGGTTCCCAGAGTTTTTTTTTTTTTAGATTAACGTGTGGGTGTTCCAGAGTCTTTGACTGCATACAGTTCAGTTCGGTTCCCAGAGTCTTTGATTGTACAAGCTGATGGTTTAATGTTGCACATATTCAAATTTTATGTCCAAAAATTGTTTGATGTCTTTGATAACTGGTTGCCGGGAAAAAAAAAAACTAGGATGACGCAGGTCATAGAATCGACGATGGCACGATGGTTCAGCCAATAAAAGGTGTTTTCAAAGGTGATAAATTTTATTATCAAAGTTTTTTGAAAAAATATATATTAAAATAACATATTTTTTAAATTTATTTTTGATATAATAGATTCAAGAAAAAAATATTTTAAAATTTCATAAGACAGTGATTCAACACATTATACTTTAGTAGAATATGTTTAGCAAATAAATGCTTATCGCTTTGTTTTTACTTTTGACTTTTGAAAAACTAGTTCAGTATAGTTTAAAAAATTGTCTTGAAAACTATAATTTAGAAACTATAGCATGAACCCTTTTATTTTATTTATGAATCCAAGATTTATACTTGAAATATGAAGGTTGAGATATTGAACACAAGATTCAGCTCGAGTCTAAAAACTAATAGGTTAGATAACGAATCCAAAAACTCGAAGCTCGTGTACAAAACAATGTTCTTTAGCCTCGGGCATGTTACATGATCCTATGCTTAACTGATCCAACTGAGTTACACAACTTTCAAGAATCTCAATTGACCCAACTAGATCGCAACAATTAGTCTTTGTAATGGGCAAAGGGTCTCCACGAAACCTAACAAGGTGATGTCATGCATTCAGGCAAAGACATAACCCTGCACACATACATGTCTCGAAAGCACCCAAGGCTTGGCAATAGATGTCTGCCCTGGAACCATATGCAAAATGCTATTTAAAAAAATTAAATTGATAAAATAATATAAATATAATTTTTTATTATATTTACTTTAATAAAAAAAATTATTTGAAGAGCCATTTATATTAATATTAGAATGAAAAAAATAAACATTTTATTATTTCTTGATAAATTTGATGTTTTTTTCATATGGCTTCATTCTATTGATTTAATTTTTTAATGACTCTATTTTGTTGGTTTGGATTCTTTTAAGAGATATATAGGAATAATATTTGTGGGAAGAGGCATCTTAGCATTTTATTTAGTAGGAATATGCTAAATAAACATAAAAAAACTAAAATAATATTTTTTAATATTTAATTTTTTTATTTAGCATACCCATTAGAAATGCTCTAAATATTTTCAATTACTATTCATGCTTCTTGTTATAAATTGATAAAACAATGAATGTTAATAATATGTCAATGATATACCTGATTAGTGGATAACCCAGCTTGGCAATAGATGTCTGCCCTGGAACCATATGCAAAATGCTATTTAAAAAAATTAAATTGATAAAATAATATAAATATAATTTTTTATTATATTTACTTTAATAAAAAAAATTATTTGAAGAGCCATTTATATTAATATTAGAATGAAAAAAATAAACATTTTATTATTTCTTGATAAATTTGATGTTTTTTTCATATGGCTTCATTCTATTGATTTAATTTTTTAATGACTCTATTTTGTTGGTTTGGATTCTTTTAAGAGATATATAGGAATAATATTTGTGGGAAGAGGCATCTTAGCATTTTATTTAGTAGGAATATGCTAAATAAACATAAAAAAACTAAAATAATATTTTTTAATATTTAATTTTTTTATTTAGCATACCCATTAGAAATGCTCTAAATATTTTCAATTACTATTCATGCTTCTTGTTATAAATTGATAAAACAATGAATGTTAATAATATGTCAATGATATACCTGATTAGTGGATAACCCATGAGTTAATGTTTCTTTTCTCTTAATATTATTTTAAATAATTTTTCATTTTATTTTTTTAAAAAAAATTATGATTGCGAATCAGTTTATATGCACCACAACTTATTTTTTAAGACCCTAAATTTAATAACTATATAAATTTATAATAATTTTAAAATTTATAAAACTCGAACTGATAATTTTTAAAAAATAAATATAAAATTTGGTCAATTAAACTATATCTTTCAATTTATTTATTTTTATTTTCATGCACGTTAGTATGGTATGTGGTATATGATTTTGTAAATGTTGATGAGCCACGAGGTGATCAGTTCAAACATCTTCTCTTCATTTCATCACAATTCTGCAAATACAAACACTACACAATCTCCAATGCCTCATTAATCCTAAGAAAACCACTGCTTCGATCATAATCATGCAACGTCTGACTGAAATCCCCTGTCATCAAGATTTCCCTTGAGAAATTGTCATGATTCCTGTCATCTTGTGCACCAAAATACCCGTTGTGAAATGTCAGTACTCTCTAACCCAGTGCAGCTAGGGTTACTTAAAACTTGTCTCGTTATATCAGATTAGATAAATTGAACCATTACAGATAATTTATTTTTTATGAAACCTTCGATCCATGCAGGGACATCAACCATCCATAGATTCTCGTCCAAGCACGTGAATAGAAAGGATTATATCGCTCTCCATCAATACTAGCAGGGACGGGTCCAGGAATGGTGATGTGTTTTATGTGATCTTCAAGAGGGAAGCGAGTGGACTGGATGGCTAATAAGGATCATGTGCTTCATTAAAGAATGCATTCCTTAATTTTGCTGTCCATCAGGGATTAATGATCGTTTGTATCAATACTCTGTTGGGGTTACATGATGACAAAGCTAGAGAAAACCTTGAGGGTTTTGAAATTTTTATAGTAGTTTAATATATTTTGAAGAATAAAAACAAAGAATGGCTGAGGTTATGGTTCATGATATCTTGCATAATAAATCTCTTACACATGATAAAAAAAAAAAAAAAACCCTTTAATGCTTAAGTTAAGGGTGATATAAAAAGAATGCAAACAGTATGAAATGATGGGAAAATGTTCCTTTGTGTAGTTGAGTAAAAATATGAATCCACACAACATACAGTAGAATTGGGTACATAATAATTTGTATCTTACTTGTAGAGACACTTGTATAAAATAACTATATTCATGAGCGACCATATAACCATCATGTAAAACTATACATTCATGTGAATAATCATCCTATTAATTTGTAAAACGGAACATTTAGGAAAGTCTTACGGTATAAACATGAAGGTGTAATTATAATTTTTTTTTAAATATATTAAAATAATATTTTTTTACTTTTTAAAAATTATTTTTTATATTATCACATCAAAATAATCTAAAACCACTTATATAAATATTAATTTTTAAAAAATAACTTTGTTTTTGAAATTTTTTCAAAAAACACCTAAGACGCAATAACTAGGGCACCTACGGGCTAGATTTAGTACCCACTTTTCAGCATATTATTAGGCTTTCGAGAACATCTTCACCAATTGAGGTAGGTCCAAAAGCCACCACATCTATCAGGTTGGGAAGAAAGCCTCCATATTTAATATTTTAATTGATTTTTAAAATATTTTTATTTAGTAATATATTAAAATAATATTTTTTAAAATATTTTTTACAAAAACACGAACTATAACAAACTAAAATCACCCAATCTTCTTTTTTTTAAAAAAAAAAAAAATTTCATTAGTTTTTCCGTATGAACATAGGGTGAGTGCAATAATTCCTAGGATTTTTTTTGGCCCTATATCATTGTCATGTCTGAATGTCCTGGTACCTGATTAATGGTTCTCCTGCCTTTCAGTTCTTAATCAACTCACAGTTGATTTATTTAGGAACATATGTTGAAGTCCCAGGAACATATTTTCAATCTTAGATTTCATACACACATCACAAATAGCATGATACAGTAGTTCTTCAGGTGAAGAAAGCGAATCCAGCTTCATTGTCACATCAACTCAAACATATATAAATACCAGTATCTCAAGGGACAAGTCGATCTTCCAGCGATAGCAGATCTTTTCCTCGCAAGATTCTACTGGATCAGTTCATTTTCCTCCAGCTTTCAGCATCAGATGGCCAACCTGAAAGCAGTTTTAAGTTGATGCAATTGAGCAATTACTCAATCTTTGAGCACATAACACACTATCTAGTTGCCTCATTTATGTAAAGAAAGTTTCACCCAAGGAAGTGTCATAGAGAACTTATATGAGTGATTTAATCATTCATTTTATGATCCATGGATCCTTAAATGGCTGAAAGAAGAGAAGGTACATGAGAAGAGATACGGAGAAGAAAATTGCATGCAATTTAATCAATATATTATATTATAGATAATTAAGTTCACCCTAATTTGAGAGAGGTATCGGAGCTATCATCCTCCACGGGAGGGCCACTGCTGCAGCTGCAAACATTGGTTGTAGACTCCGATGACATCCCTTCTTCCTGAACTGCCGTGTCTAAATCGACAAGGGCGGGTCTTTTTCCCTTGCAAATGGTTGCAATCTGCATTCAAATTCAATCTCGCTTGATCTCACTATTCAAGTATTGACAAACAAAATTATAAGGAACTTTGCTACATATTCTTACCTTCTGTTTTAGTTGCTTATTCTCTTCCAAAAGCTGTACTCCCTGCATTATTGGAATAAACCAAGAAATCAAAGAATTGATGACATATTGACTTTGCTTATCTTAACAATGATTGAAGTATGAAAACAAGACAAATGATTTATGGCGACTCTACAGAAGATTTCTTTTTTTTTTTTTGGTTCTTTTTATCAAAGAACGACTCTTGCATAATTCTATTTATGGAAGGACATGTCTTGACGAAGTCATGACCAGCAGGTCTCGTATACCATGGAATCTGTAACATTCTAACCTTCCTTTCAAGGGTAGTTATCTCATTCATAATTCGTTCTCCCTGAAAATTAAAAAAAAAAAAGTTATTGCAAAATAAGCATCTATACATGGTTATGTTAGTAAATGGAGACCAACCTTGGTTTCAAGCACGCGGCTAAGTCCTACTTCAAGCGCCTTTTCCAATTGCTGCAATTCTTCTATATTCAGCCCTTGAAGATCTTCACCTCTCATCCGCCTGCCATCCATTGAAGGGATACATCCCATTAGAAGTTAGAACTACAGTCATGGAGCAGTTAACACCTTGTCAAGTTCCTTACTAAAGGTTACCTTAGTTGATGACTCTTCTCAGAAATTTCCTTGCTCAATCGCATGTGATTGCTGTTTTCTAGCTATAAAATAGCCAAAAATGAAATTGCAGGTTAAGGAATTTATAACCTGCAGAGCTTGAAAAAACACCTTGACCATGCACTTCAAATGAATAAACAGAAAAGCATATTTTCCTTACTGTCGAGGTGATAATCATTATGCAAAACTAATATAATAGTAAAACGAATTACCTGCAACTCAAGAGACGGCTGATTTATTTTGTCAAGGTTATTGGAGTGCAGATTATACCTTGCAAGCACATCCTTCATGCTACACATATATGATACAGTTAGTAAATCATATTGAATGCTCATGACAGAAAATGAACTATAAAGATCATCGCCACACAAGCTTTTTGTTTTTTCTTGTTCTTTAATAAATTAGATATTCATCGAAGAATCTTAATGACTAAAAGTTATCCACAAAGTCGAGAGCTATCTAAATGCGGCTAAGCCACAATAGACACAAAATTTAAAATGAGAAAGGAGAGAAAAAACCCTAGCATTATAGAAAGTCCAAGCCGAAATTCAACTGGATCATCATGCCGAGTATACATAGCTGCTTCCATTGTAAAACCAGGGTCAAGGTAAAACGTAAAACCAGATTGCATCCTTGATACAGTGGGCATGGGGGGCATTACGAATGGTCCAAAAAACTTATTCAGCTAGACTTGAAAAATCAATCCCACTAATTCTACTCACAGAAACCGAATCATACCTGCTATATTTCTTCTCTTGCTAACTGAAATTCAAAACAAAGAAGGATGATTTCAGAAAAAAATCACACACATGCTGCGGATCATCAGTGGGAGTTTCGACCCGTTAATGTTCGGTTCAAGTCCCCCAGAGCCTAAACTCCATGAAATATCATCTTCTATGGTGAAATGTCTTATTACTTGCAGTAACAATTACAACAGATATTAACTTGAAACTTTCTGGTTCAAATTTGTCAAATAAAAAAAAAACATACTGTCCTAAAAAAACATAATTATAACAGGTCATGGATTAAATTTTGTTTTTCCAGCTAGTTAAGGTTCAACAAATTGAATATGATAAACATAATAGATTTGATAGCGAGTTTGTACTTTAATATGGATAGCCAATCCTCAAATTTAAATATCATCATTTAATGTGACATTAGTGTTCTCTTCAGCATTATAGACGTAACAAAAGGTGGTGAAAAAAATTGAATGATTGATTATGCAAATTTCTTAGCACTGGATTTATTCATGTCCGTGTATACAGTTGCGTGTAATATCGTGTGCTATAAGACTAATCAAATTAGCCAAACTAAACTCTTCAAGCTTCAAGCTCAGTAGGAGAATTAACATAGCTGTGTCGCATCAATGGTTTTACTTCAAAATACATGTAAAGCACACGGAAACAGTCCTAGTTTAGGATACGAAGACAAGCATATCCAGGTTCATAGTGGATACAACATCAAAATGCACTGATAATTTAAAAAGCCATGTTATCAACTCAGTAGATGCATACAAATTAATTATAAACGCACTGGGGCAGTTACGAGGGCTTCAAGAGTGCAAACAACATCCATGAGTGAGACTTGCACCGTTGATTACTCATGCTCAAAATCATCACCAGGGAAATTTACGAGTTTCAAGATCACATTCACAAAAACCTCAGACTAGCAAGTTTTTTTTTTTTTTTTGGTTATGATGGTAAGAGATATTCTCAAACCAGTTTACATGTCGTCAACTGAACCTGAATCTAAGTCTTCTTTTTGAATGATATTAGAAACACACATATCCCATCAATCCGGAGCATTCAAAAGAAATCAATACAATTTTATGAGTACTGACCCTAACATTTACCTAGAAAGTCAAGAAATAAAACACAGCTCCTTAAGCACCGTATTAATACCTTGAGATTAGCTAGTATGTAAATTTTGAATATCATCCAATAGGACAACGTTTACATCAACAAGGTGGTGATATATATTTACTACTGGGAACCTGTTTTAGGTGAAATGGAAGGATACAACAAAGAGGAAACTGGATTTTAGTAGTATTTATCATCATGGAATTTTCTTTTCTTCCCATTTTTATTATTGAGATTCATAATGAAACATTGAATAGGAAATTGGAAAAACTGCTTTGTTATATATCGTTTTGAACATGCTCTTGCTTCTTAAAAAAAAATACAATAAGGAACCATTAACCAGCATAAGTTGCGTTTCTTTTTCAAACAATGTTTTCTAACATATTAGAATTTAATTAATGAAAAGAAAATGAGCCTCACAAAGAGAAGACAAATATATATATTTTTTTTAACTTTGTTTCTAGAGAAAGGATTGGGTATGCAAACCTCCAGTCCCTTCCTTTCAGTTAGGTATAAATCCCAATCAAGATTAGAGTGTTACTTCCCCCTTCCCTTTCAGCCATCTGCCTCAAACACTCAAATAATTTTATTTTATTTTTTGGTTGAACAAATATATAATTTAAGAATCTGACAACAAGGCCTTCAATGCTACTATACCTTCTCACACAAGCAACAACCGCTAGAGGTATTATATTTACGTGTTGTATTTAGTTTTCTCTAGCTGTCAGAATATTTGGCGTCTTAAAGTTGAGTTTACCGAGTTGAGAGTTTCTCCAAAATCTCTACAAAGTACCATATCCTATAGGCAGAGAAATCTCCTCACATCTTTTGCCCATAGCAGATCTAGCCGAACTTGTAAAATTTGGTAGTTCTGTATGCTTTTGCTCTTTGCACTCTGTGGTACCAAGTTTCCTAACGTGTAAAAAATATAAGTGGGAATTTTCTCACTCTAGAGATGGATGTAATGTGTTTGTTTTCCGGGAATGTTTCTTTATCCTAACACAAAACTGTTACGATGCTAGCTTATTTAGAGTCTTGTGACAACTAAAAAGTACTTGGATAAAAAGAAAACTAAACTGATTAAGAGAAGGAAAATAATAAAATAAAATTTTCTTTGGTTGTTTGATTTAAGAGAAGGGATGAAAATAATTTTTTCTTTGTTTGGATATATTAACAGGAAAAAAAAAAACAGGAAGACGATTTTTTGGAGCATATTATGACCAAGATTCTGTCATTTTTTTTATTTCCTTTGATTTCCTCTCAAAGTGGACGAAAATCCATTGTTTTCAAAAGTAAAAAATTTATTTCCCCCTCCTTTTCCCTCACGTCCTTTCTTTTATATTCCTAATTCGTGTTTATATTCAAAAAATAGTTTTGTAGTTTACCTCTCTGGAGTTTTTATTTATTCTCAAAGTACTTCTTTATTAAAAAAATTAAAAAAACATGCCTATTGAATGCGAAGTTCCAAAAATAGAAAACAAAAGTCATATTTGGCTTACAATTGACTTTCTAAGAAAAAACCCATACATGCTATATATGATGAACTGAACAATATCCTTATTATAATAGTGAATAACTTTGAAAACAGTTTTTGATGTTTTCCACTTTTCTAGATAATTAGAGAAATAAACAAATATTTGTTTTCAATGAATAAAAGCATTGTTAATTATTTTTTTATTTTTTAAAAAACTAAAATATATTTCACAATAAATTACTAAGATCTAAGATTTCCAAAACACAACTTTTCCTCAAAAAGGAGGGATCATTTTCTGATATTAATGAGAGAAATTATAGCAAAGCTTTTAGTATTTGTTTTTAAAAATTTTCTTATTAGTTCTCAGCAAGGTGACACTTCTAGAAACCCTAGATTTTTAATAAAGTGTAAATTTAAATAACAAACAACCTCAAACTAAGAAATCATATTTGGAATGAGTTGGTTACAGTTATTTGATAGGAGTGGTTAATGAGAACCAAGGGAGGAGCTAGAACTTAAAAAAATGGAGGTACGAGAAAACTTAGGATAAACTCAAAAATAAATTAGCTAATGAAATGCTAGAGAGATAGTAAATAAGTTTTTTTGGATGCAAATACACATTTTCTAATAAATAAATCTTAATTTTAAAAATATAATTAAAAACCAATAAACTCTCAAAGTTTGGGGATGTCATGGTACCCTTAATCCCATGCATAACCTAATTTCATTCCTAATCAGAACCTAAAATAATATATTTATGAAGATTTTGATATTCAAATTTACTAGCGGGGATATCACATACTTCACAAGTGAATCACATCATTCCCTTATCCAGATGAATGAAGTTCTAATAATATATAACATGAATTTTAGTAAAATGCATCAATAGATATTTACAAGTATTTCCTAATCCGCATTAAATTGATGATCTTTTAAGCATCCTCATACGATAATGCGACCAAGGCTTTGTTTGATCTTGTTCTATTTATGAGTTAAACAATTGTTGGCGCATAAAAGCAAAAAATAAATATATAATTTTGTTATAAAATAATATAAATTATATCTATAAACTTCATCTAAAAAGTTTAGGCTATTAGATTAAAATGATAAGATAAAGCTATATTTGAATAATTTTTTGGTGAAACAAACTAACTTTCTATATATAAACTATAAAGTAACGAGACAATAATTATTTGAAAAATTAATGAATAATCTAATCATATAAAATTAAAAATAATAGCTAGTTAATTGTGGAAATATATTTCACTTTTAAAAGAAACGTGCCATCCCATGTTACTAAAAGTTGAAAAAAACACGTAGAAGCTTGATTTTATCAAATGCTGGTGTCTGTTGCGACTTTTAGCAAGGCCTTAGACACCATAATTTTATGTCATTTATTATTAAATCCTTAAAATTATTTTATTGCTCATGCACAGAAAGAAAAATGCTTGACAACTCCTTATATCAATTAGCATTATGACATGACATTCATACAGTTTGGTCAGTAATAATACTTGAAATTTAAGCAGTGATTTCATCTCAATATTTCATTAACATTGTTTTCATTGCTCTCTTCATAGGAACAAGAAACTACAACTCGACATAATTTTGTTAGGTGTTAAAACTTATTAAGAATATATTTTTTTTGGTTCCTATATTTTGTACTAGTTTTTTCTACTTGAATATATTACTTGCAGCCTAGGGTTATTGGCGCACCCTTCTAATATTAATTTGCAGCATTTTTCTTTCGCTTGTGATTGTATGGGGCCATTGTGATTTTAACTGTTCTTTCCCTTGAAAAAGAGCAATCACTTTCCATTTCCACTTGCAGAGACAAAAAAGAGACCAAGACCACACTTACACCATGTTATTTCAACGACTTAAAAGGTTCTCAAGACAATTGGCACTCGACTGACGACCACAATAACCTCGGAAGATGCCATAATAGATGTTTCTCACTAAATCACAGGAGACGAGAATCCTGTCAGGACATAACTCGCTGGCTAGTATACAGCAACCTCCACATGAATCAATCTCTCTATTAGACTATCGAGTCCAGCCATGTATAGTCGCTAAACCAGTTATAAGCCCATGCATCCCCCGGGAGAAAATTATGAGAAAAGAAGTTCAAGGAGAAAATGAGTGATTTTATAATCTTAATTACCAGAAGTTCTAAAAATTCAATGTTTTGATAAAAGAGAAATATTTTGTAATGAAGTAGCAAGTTCATAAATACATGCAAATTCCTTTCAAAAAGTAAAATAAGGATCGACTATGAATTATATCATTAACCGGTTGTTGTTTTCTAAATTTCTCTTGCATATTTTAAATGTTAATTTAAAAAAAAACATTGAGATAAATGTGAATAATTAACAATTTCTTTTGCTGATGTTTATAAACTCCCACACCAACCTTGTAGGAGTTGAATAATTTTTAAATTATAAATTTGCAACCATTATCTCACCAAAAGTTTGTGAGACAAGCCTAAAAAGACAATCATTATGTTATACAAGACAATCTTTTTTCCTCGAGAACATATCATATGCATTTATTTTGTCTTCATTTCATCAAAGATAGTGAAGGTCGAATTTTATAATTTTCAAATATTTTTAGTGCAATTATTCGGTCAAAAGCAAAATCATTATATCTTTATTATTACCAAGTAAAAAATTATTTTTGATTATGTTATTTTCAAGGATTGTTGAAATACTAGTTCAAAAAGGTTATCAAATTTGTTTAAAAAAACCTAGCTTAACATATGCATTTGATTTTATTTTAGCTTGTTAACAATTATATAGGTTCAATTTTTTGTAAATAAGCATTTATATCATAATTTTTTTAATAACATTACTTAATAAAATATAAATAAATAAACTGTTTGTTTGCTTCTTTTTGTAATGAATTTGAGAGGGGAAATGAAAAGACAAAAGACAAAAAGAAAAGAAGGGGCAAGTTGTGCTCTACGTGCCTAAGTAGCAAGTCACGCACACTCCTGAACCCCAGTACAATAGGGCATCATTAAGTAGGGAAAAAACGAGAGAAGGAGAGGCATTCCCCAATTTCTTATTTAACGATTACTGGACAGCCACGAAGAATTAGGACAGCCTCCTAAAATCCACTTCTTTTATTGGTTTTTGATACAAACCACCAAATAAATTTAATTTATCTTTGAAACAATTTTAAAATAAATTTTTATCTTTGCACAAACATGACAACACAGAATGAATTTCTATTAAATATATAGAGTTACCATACAAAAATCCCAATTCAAAATTTTATTGCTAAATATTTTATTTTCTAGTGGTCTCCTGAAATAAAAATTAAACAACCTTATTTATTTTAATCCTCAATTTATCTTGAAAAGAAAATAAAAAATCTAATGAATATTTATGAAATTATTATAAGGATTCCTGCACTAAAGAGAGAATATAATTACGAAGCACAATATTTGATTTCCTAGACTTAATAGAAAAAATAAAAACAACGCAAAAGGAAAAATATTTTCCTAAATTATATAAGAATAGAGATAACTAAGAACATCAATCTCTTTTAATAATCCTCCTCCATCAATTTTCTGAGTTGAAAAGAATTCATTCTTAAAATCAAATTATTCCTGCCTCAATCTCGTTGATGTCCAATCAAGGCTCTCCACTCCCTTTTCTTTCTTTGTTCCAAGCACATTATAGTTCTAGATTTCAATTTCAGTCTTTGATGTTAAATCTCGAAATCAAATATAAATAAATCAATAACTTTATTTTGTTGAAGACCTTCCATATTCTCTCTTACTCGACCTCTAGCTTGTTAATAAGGAAACCATTATTGACATTATTGCTTCCATTACTATCATCGTTTATGTCACTATTAACATCTTAATCATCATCAAAATAACTATTATAAAATGGTGATTAATTCTAGTCCAAAAATAAACTAGAATCATAAAAAATCTTAGCTTGATAATACCAATCAAGAGGTTGCCACCTATACTCTTGCCTATGTACAGGTTTTGAAAGCAAACCATAGATCAATGATCACTCTTATTGGACTCTTCTAGGTTCCTAAACGTAACATGTCACTACATTTCTCTATCACTAGTTCCTAAACGTCTGTTTTCTAAGGGGAACCTCCCAATCCCCTACATGTCCTCTTTAAGAATCTTTTCTAACTATGATTATTCAACAACATACAATAACTAATCATCATAAATTATTGGGCTCTCACACCAACACAAAAAGGAACACAAGAAACACAAAAAACACAAAATCATGTCGAAGAGGATCACCACATAAAAACCCTGATTCAAAATTTTATTACTAAATACTCTCTTGAAATACAAGACAAACCTTATTTATACTATTCTCAAATCTAACTTGAAAAGAAAAAATTACATTACGGAGGAGTTATAAAGATTCCTAAAGTAAATAAAAAAAGGTATAATTATCCAGTTTAGCTTTTGATTTTCTAAACTAAATATGAAAAAATAAAAGCTCCATAAAGGAAAATTATTCTTCTAAACTAAATAAAACTAAAAATAACTAAAACAAATACATCTAAAAATATAAAGAAATGTCCACTCTATCTCAACAGTTTCCGTCTCTCTAACACTGAAAAAATAACCAAACAGCTCAAACGAAAATCCCTTTAGTTTTACGTTTAGAGTATAATATGAGAATGTTTGTTCATTGTGGAACAATGTTGTACAGACAAACAAATCTTACAAGATGCATATAAAAATACGAGACGGATATTTTTCTGCAAAGACCAATCCCTTAACTATTTCAATTATCTGTCATAATATCAATTAGTTTGCAGGGAGTCTCAAAATTTTTGTATAAATATTTTGGTTGCAAATCATTTTTCATTCTTGAAACATAAATGAAAACAAGATATGCCATAAGTATTTTCCAAAATCAGGTTGTATATGAGCTCTTATTGCTTCAATAACAATAAAACACTCTTTGGACACACTGAGAATCTTAACAATCTTTGTTTCACTCCGTTAACGCAGTTCCTCAGATCTTATCAACTCAAGTATCCAAGATTCCCGGCACTTATCCTCAAACATTTCTTTCCAACTTTGTCTTCGTGAATGCAGGAGTTATACCATTAAGTTTGAGAGCATCATTTTCATCACAACCAACCTATTATTGCTCTCCAAGAGGATATTATTCAAGAGTCTGTGGACTTCCAACCCGAAAGTCTCAAGTTCACTTTTTAAGACAGGTAATTGAAGTGAGAATTCAGGACAAAAGTAAGGCTTGCCCTCCTTACGTGATCCGAGATTCAAAAAACCTCTCCATGACCGCTGAAAACTTTCCAAAAAAAAGGGGGGGGATCAAAACTGCTCGTTTTCTATTAAAGTGATCGATTAAACAAACTACTGTTCGAACGAAATTCGCATTTGCATTTTGGTACAATCCACAGTGTCGTTGTTAGCCCAGCTGCTGCTGAAGGCCCTTCTAATCATCAGTTATCACAGTCAAGAGACCTTGTAGATCATCAATATTTTATGGTAACAGCTCACCAGCCATTATCTCGCTTGGAACCAATCCCTACAAAATACTTCTTCCGAAATTCTCGAAGCCTAGCTATGTTACCAAATTAACTACCTTCACATTTCCAAAAAAACCGAGGTAACTTTTTATTCCTATGCACCCGTGGTCGTCACTTAATTAGCATATCATATATAAGCACTTAAATGTTGTTTGAAACTTATACTGACATAATTTAAAGGGAACCACTACAAGATATGTAGAGGATCGGTTCAGCTATATATTTTAGTCTGAAAAGGAAACAATATTAACTCCCATGCTAACCACAGATCACATTCAACAATCCCAAATGATAATAATAATTGTTTGTTGTTCATGATTTTTTAGCTTATCATATGCAGTTGTTAATCTTCAAGAAAACAAGATTAGAGACTTCAAGTTAAATAGTTTAGAACCTTTTCATCACGCTACACACCTCCGAAACAAGAACAAGGCAGGACAATAAATTACTTAAACGATCCAGACAGTTGAACATAAACCCAGCTAGATTACAACAATGAAACTAAATCCTGAAAAGAACAAAAACCAAGCTTAGGAAAGAGGATTTCATGTAGAAGAAAAGAATATCCCAAAGAGCAGTGAAGTATAGAATTTGGGTTAAAACATGAAAAGTTGGATGTGCTTAATCGACCTAATTATCAGTGATGTAAAAAACTACATGAAACTTGCTGCAACGGATCTAGATTCTTCCTCCATCTAATTATTGGACTTTTAAAAGTCCATAAAATTAAGTACGTGGATATAAATTTATGTTTGGATACGAGGTTTCAAACCCATAGGAAATTGACATGATTGTAATTTTAACAAATATTCCACTAAGATCATACAGTCCTTAAACAAGAGTAGAAATCTAAAACTCCATGCCTCTATCTCTGTGATCTCTCTCTCTCTCCCACTCACACAGTACTCACTAATAATTATACTCACATCAGCATATAGGCAGACACAGTAAATAAGGGATAGAGTCAGCGAGGAGAAGCCATACATTAATTGAATAAAAGAGATCTTCAGCACTAACGGTAAAAAAAAAAATGCAGTACCTGGAGCTGGAATACTCAAAGAGCTTGCCAGTAGCAGAGAAGATGATGACAGCAACCTCAGCATCACAGAGAACTGAAAGCTCTTCAGCTTTCTTGAAAAGTCCTCGCCTCCTCTTGGAGAAGGTCACTTGTCTTGCAGTCACGTTGTCAATCTTCTTGATCTTGATCTTCTCTCTAGCCATTATACTTTCCCTTAAAAAGAAAAAACACGCAACGTTTACATTGTCCGTACAAAAAAGAACAGACACATGAAATGACATGGAGACGGAGCTCAGAAAAGTGGGGTTCGGTTAATTTAAGACAAAAATTTAGCAGAAACCCTAGCTAGAAAGACCCAGTTCAGATCCAAGCAGAAAACAGCCCAAGAAAACGCCAATCTTGCCTCGTGAACATGCAAAAGAACTGAAGTAGTAGATATGAATCGATGAGCTTCCCCTTGTTTACCTTATTGGGAGCTGGCTTGAGTTAGGTCTGATCAGAGGAATCAAAATCTTCCTGTTACCGAAAGTAAAACAGACACCGGAGGGGGGGAGAGAGAGAGAGAGGAAAAGGAGAACTTTGGGTGTTGTGTGTTCAAGAAAGGAAAGGTTGTCTTCCCTTTTATAGCGAAACAGGGATCCTCATTTTCTTATCTGTGGTTTGTGGCATTTACTTTTAAAATAAAATAATCCTTGTACGAGGCTAAATAAAACTAAATTATAAATGTTTACAGAAAGATCGATTTTTCCTCAAAAAAAAAAACAACCCTCCATCCTATTCCTTTTTGTCCCAGTTTCCCTTTAATAAATTAGGGTATAAACCCTGGATAATTTCTGTCTTGGATTTGTTTCTAAGTACCTAGTAAGTAATTTTTTATCAATAATATAATAATTTGAAGTCTAAAGTTATATTTTTTAATTTTTTATTTTTATCTCTAAATTAATTTTTATGATCTTTTTATTAATATTTTAATACATTGTTATTAAAAATAAATTTTAAAAATAAAAAAATATTATTTTAATATATTTTTAAATAAAAATTACTTTAAAAAATAATATCTAAAACGGAAACAAGAAGATGAGATATTTTCTGGTAATTACTTTCTCAAAATTTAAGGTAATATAAAATCAGGTTTTTTGTGTGGACAAATCGCATTCCGTACAAATATGGCCAGACTGCCATCACATCAAGCTAGTCTAATTAATTACTCTTCTTTTTTACCTTCATGTATTGCGAGATTCCTCTTATTTTATCGCGATAAATTGGAGTAGTTATCGAGCAACAATGTTCTTCATTAACTCGTAAGCATCTACTTTTAGAGAGGGGAGGGTCCCGTTGTAAGGTTTTAAATGGTGAGCTTCTTCGAATCCAAGTAGGTTTGGTTGTAACAGTGCAAACACCGGCTGTTCTCAGACGGCATGCCACAGCTTCTTTTGGACGGGATTAACGTCATTCGGAATCTTTCCCCTTTTCTGCGTTATTTGTGGCACGCGGTAGGATGTTGTAGTTGAATTTTTTTTCAGGTAAAACAGGAATGTAACAAGAATAATCAAAATTCAAATCATAGGTTAAATTAGTAATTTAAATAATATTGATAAAAGTTAACAAAAATAATTAACAAAGAAAAATAAATAAATAGAACTCAGACCAACAAAGAAAAATAAATAAATAGAACTCAGGCCTGAACCTATTTGGGTTATTGTACAATCTAATATTAAAAGATAAATTTAACAAAATTAACAAAAAAAACCATTCTTAAATATGAGAATTCTTAAACTTTGTGACCCTGAGATAATTTTATAGATAAAAAAATATTTTAAAATCTAAAGACCGGTTTTTAATAAATAAAATAAGAACACAATAACTTTATGGAGAGAAAAATAAAATGAATAAATCTTAAGCTCGGATTTAAGCAAGTAAAATGTTGAATGATAAAAAAATAAATAAATAAAAGTAATCAATTTGAGCCCACATAGATCAAGATACAAAATCTTAAACCAGGTTATGATATTAAGGTTCGAATTAACATCTTCATATAGGCTCTTAATGTTTGTGCTACCGAATTCGCATCTGCTTACAAGCTGTTAATGTCTGTGCTATCAATGTTTGTTACGGTCCCTGTTTTCATCAGCCTACTCCCCTTATGAATTTTCTTGTCTGCTTGGAAAATCCAACGTCTGGCTCATCTTCATTAACAATTTGCACTTGCATGTGAAAGAAAATCAAATAAAATCACAAAGCACGATTACCAAACAACTCAATATTGAAGGATGAAAACTAAAAGGAATATTTGATTTTAAAAAACGGGACAACCCAATAGAAAGAAGAAAAAAACTTGAAGATCAATTTCTGATAAATAAAATGTTAAATGATGAAATAGAACCAGATTAGTTAAAAAAGAATAAAAAAAACTAAGTAAGTCCAAAAACACCTCTTAAACCTGACGTGATCCGACATTTAAAACTCATAACTTGTAGAATCTTTGATTCGGGTCTAATAAAAAAGCTTAATCCCTGACTAATTTAATTTCACTGATGAAATCGCTAAAAAATAAATCAATTTAAAAAATTTATCAAACCAAAAGAGATAGTAATAAAAAGAATAGAGATTAAATTTGATAATAAATTAACATGTGGATATATATATATAAATAAGCAATTTAAAATGATGTTAAAACAAATAACAATTCAAAAAATAAGGATCGAATTTGAAATATATAAAAAAAAAATGAGTGAAATTAAAAAATATATTTTTGTATATGGATTAATAAAAACAATTAGTAATAAAAAAGACAATAACCAAATGTAAAGGAAAATAAATTGAAAAGGCTTGCATAAAATTCAAAGAAGAGAGGGAAGAAGGGAAAAAATGGTCATCAATACTGGACCGGGTAGATGTTTTGTATATATTTTGACCCATCACAAAAAAAGCACTAAGACCTTCAAAACGTTGCATTGTAAAGCGGTGTTTAATGATTGAACAACCTCGTTCAAAAGACATAAGAGTTGCCTACTTGTTATCTCGTGCCATCATGTTTTTTATGAATGATAATGATTATATGGTCAAATACAATAATGCTCCTAAGTAATAACTTTATGGAAAGAAAAAAATCTTAAGCTCAATTTTAAGCAAATAAAATATTGAACGATGAAAAAAAATATAATTAAAAAAAATCAATTTGAGCCCACCAATATCAAGATACGGAATCTCAAACCCAGTTATGATATCAATGTCTGAATTCGCATATGCGTGTAGGTTATCTATGCTTGTGCTACCGAATTCACATTTGCATGTAGACTGCCAATGTCCATGTTATCAATGTTTGCGATGGTCCCTGTTTTTCATCAGCTTACTCCCCTCACAAATTTTCCTACTTACATGAACAATTTAGTGTTTAGCCTTTGTTTGTCAACAATTTGCTCGCATGTGAAGGAAAATCAAATAAAACAGGACAACCCAGTATAAAAAAGGAAAAAACTTGAAGATTAATTCAGGATAAATAAAATATTAAATGATAAAATTGAAATAAATCAATTAAAAATGATAAAAAACCAAGCAAATTCGAGAAAACCTCTTAAACTTTATCTAATATTTAAAACTCATAACCTATGAAATCTTTGATCTGGGTCCAATAAAAAAGCTTAATCCCCTGATCAATTTAATTTTGAATAATGAAATCGCTAAACAATATATCAATTCAAAAAACTTGTCAAGCTAGAAGAGATAGCAATAAAAAAAAATTAAAGATTAAATTTGATAATAAATTAACATGTGGATATATATATATAAATAAGCAATTTAAAATGATGTTAAAACAAATAACAATTCAAAAAATAAGGATCGAATTTGAAATATATAAAAAAAAAATGAGTGAAATTAAAAAATATATTTTTGTATATGGATTAATAAAAACAATTAGTAATAAAAAAGACAATGACCAAATGTAAAGGAAATAAATTGAAAAGGCTTGCATAAAATTCAAAGAAGAGAGGGAAGAAGGGAAAAAATGGTCATCAATACTGGACCGGGTAGATGTTTTGTATATATTTTGACCCATCACAAAAAAAGCACTAAGACCTTCAAAACGTTGCATTGTAAAGCGGTGTTTAATGATTGAACAACCTCGTTCAAAAGACATAAGAGTTGCCTACTTGCTATCTCGTGCCATCATGTTTTTTATGAATGATAATGATTATATGGTCAAATACAATAATGCTCCTAAGTAATAACTTTATGGAAAGAAAAAAATCTTAAGCTCAATTTTAAGCAAATAAAATATTGAACGATGAAAAAAAATATAATTAAAAAAAATCAATTTGAGCCCACCAATATCAAGATACGGAATCTCAAACCCAGTTATGATATCAATGCCTGAATTCGCATATGCGTGTAGGTTATCTATGCTTGTGCTGCCGAATTCATATTTGCATGTAGACTGTCAATGTCCATGTTATCAATGTTTGCGACGGTCCCTGTTTTTCATTAGCTTACTCCCCTCACAAATTTTCCTACTTGCATGAACAATTTAGTGTTTAGCCTTTGTTTGTCAACAATCTGCTCGCATGTGAAGGAAAATCAAATAAAACAGGACAACCCAGTAGAAAAAAGGAAAAAACTTGAAGATTAATTTAGGATAAATAAAATATTAAATGATAAAATTGAAATAAATCAATTAAAAATGATAAAAAACCAAGCAAATTCGAGAAAACCTCTTAAACTTTATCTAATATTTAAAACTCATAACCTATGAAATCTTTGATCTGGGTCCAATAAAAAAGCTTAATCCCCCGATCAATTTAATTTTGAATAATGAAATCGCTAAACAATATATCAATTCAAAAAACTTGTCAAGCTAGAAGAGATAGCAATAAAAAAAAATTAAAGATTAAATTTGATAATAAATTAACATGTGGATGAAATTATATATATACATATAAAGCAATTAAAAATATATCAAAACAAATAACAATGATGAAATTTGAAATATACATATAAAAAAGAAATAAGTGAAATTAACAAAAAACATTTGTAATTTTATAAATTATTAAAAACAAATAATAATTAAAAGAACAGTGATTAAATACCAAGGAAAAATATTGAGAAGGCTTGCATAAAATTCAAGAAAGAGAGAGAATAAAGGAAAAAATGATTGCTAGTGTTGGATCAGATAGATATTTTGTGTACATTTTGCTCTATTATAAAGAAGACTTTGAGAACTTTCAAACTCCGTCTTGAAAAGCAGCATTAAATGACTAAATAACCTCACTTGCAAGATATTAGAGCCACCTACTTGTTAACACGAGCCATCATGTTTTTTTTTAATGATAGTTATTATATAATCAAATATAATAATGTCCCTAAATAATATTTTTATTATTAATAATACTTTAAAGCTCTCGTGAGAAAGAACAATGATGAAATTTGAAATATACATATAAAAAAGAAATAAGTGAAATTAACAAAAAACATTTGTAATTTTATAAATTATTAAAAACAAATAATAATTAAAAGAACAGTGATTAAATACCAAGGAAAAATATTGAGAAGGCTTGCATAAAATTCAAGGAAGAGAGAGAATAAAGGAAAAAATGATTGCTAGTGTTGGATCAGATAGATATTTTGTGTACATTTTGCTCTATTATAAAGAAGACTTTGAGAACTTTCAAACTCCGTCTTGAAAAGCAGCATTAAATGACTAAACAACCTCGCTTGCAAGATATTAGAGTCACCTACTTGTTAACACCTACTTGTTAATCAAGAAAACCTCTTAAACTTTATCTAATATTTAAAACTCATAACCTATGAAATCTTTGATCTGGGTCCAATAAAAAAGCTTAATCCCCTGATCAATTTAATTTTGAATAATGAAATCGCTAAACAATATATCAATTCAAAAAACTTGTCAAGCTAGAAGAGATAGCAATAAAAAAAAATTAAAGATTAAATTTGATAATAAATTAACATGTGGATGAAATTATATATACATATAAAGCAATTAAAAATATATCAAAACAAATAACAATGATGAAATTTGAAATATACATATAAAAAAGAAATAAGTGAAATTAACAAAAAACATTTGTAATTTTATAAATTATTAAAAACAAATAATAATTAAAAGAACAGTGATTAAATACCAAGGAAAAATATTGAGAAGGCTTGCATAAAATTCAAGGAAGAGAGAGAATAAAGGAAAAAATGATTGCTAGTGTTGGATCAGATAGATATTTTGTGTACATTTTGCTCTATTATAAAGAAAACGTTGAGAACTTTCAAACTCCGTCTTGAAAAGCAGCATTAAATGACTAAATAACCTCACTTGCAAGATATTAGAGCCACCTACTTGTTAACACGAGCCATCATGTTTTTTTTTAATGATAGTTATTATATAATCAAATATAATAATGTCCCTAAATAATATTTTTATTATTAATAATACTTTAAAGCTCTCGTGAGAAAGTTATGTTAATTTGTATTTAAAAGTAAAAACAATAATTTTATTATTTCAAAGAAATTGAAAAGATCATAACTCCCATGTTAAAAGATATTCTATTTTCTTATTTGATGGTTAAAATATTAAATTTATTATTTAAAAAATAAAATGATTAGTCTAACCTTTTATAATTTATAAAAAGCAGTTGCAATACATTAAAAAAAAAACATTATCCCACCTTCTTTTTCAAAAGTTTAATGGGGAGGGCAATTTTTCAAATCACTATTCTAATGAATAGTAGTTGGTGTCAAAGGTCATCGTAAAACTATTTTTCAAATCACTATTCTAATGAATAGTGGTTTGTGTCAAAGGTCATTGTAAAACCTTGTTTTTTTTTTTTTTTTGCTAGCTTACATGTGATGTTTGGAGATAATTTTTAAAATTTATTTTTAATTAGTATTTTTTGTAATTAAAACAGATATTTGTATAAAATCTTATGATTTAAATTCCTTGAAAACTATATTTTGTTTTAAAGAAAACTGTTCTATTATTATTCATGTATTTTTTATTAAAATACTTTTTATTAGTGGAGTGCTTTAATTAAAACTAAAAGCAATTAAAATATTTTTAAAATTGAATAATTTAAAATAAATATAGAAAATATATATTTTAAATATAAATCATATTTTTAATTAGTGATATTATTTAAAATAAAAACATTTTTTTTTGTCATGAGCATTGTTTTTAAAATTTAAAAACTTGTGATAATCTAGAAGGGGAAATTTAATTAAAAAAATTGAAAATCATGTCTCAATATTCCGTTTACAATTGAAGGAAAAGAATACAATTAATATGAGAAAATTATATAAGAAGATTTATAATAAATAAATAAATATTTATAATTTATAATTTTATTGAATATTCTTGAGCAAATTTTTTTAAAAATTGCATACTAGATTCATATATAATAATTAACAAAATAGTTTCTAAGATTTTAAAAAAATACTAGAAACAAAGATAAATTGAAACTTTTCTATGAAATACTATTTTATTTATTTTATTTACAATGAATTCTAATTAGAAATATTTAAGAGAAAGTTTTTTTAAAAAAAATATATAAAAGGTAGTATAAAAGGTTTAGGTGTACAGGCTTGTATTGTTAAGCCTCCACGCCTAGTCGTAATAAAAATAATTTTTATATTTTTTAATTATATAATATTTAAATAAGTGAGTGAGAAACTTCAAGTTAGATTTGAGGAAAATTAAATGAGAAAATAATTTTACAACCCTAAAAAAACAGAAAAAAAAAAACAAGACACAATGATCCTATTTAATATTACAATATTTAATTATAAGAACACAATCACATTGATGTTTAAATCCCTTGACAATCTATTTTACATGATAAAAATTTAATATGCATAAATTAATATATTGCATGCTTTAATTTTACTAGCTGGTTTTATATGTAATTTTTTAAATAAAAATTTTAACAACCAGAAATATTAAATCAAATCTAATTTGATATTTCTCACACTTAATAAAATTTATTTAATATAAAAAAATTTATTGACAAACTATTTTTGAAAACTTAATAAGAAAAATAATCATATTAAATTTTTTATTAATATCCTAAAATATCTTAGGATCCTCTAAATAAAAATATTTTGAATTAAAAACTCTATTTACTTAAAAGAAATACTATTTTTCTAAATATTATTTAATTAAACATTTTAATTAAATCTTAATGCTGTTAGGATGTTACAAAACTCAAAAATTTTGAATTGCATGTTTTAATTTAATCATAATTTAATTAGAAAACATAATTTTACAATTATTGGTTTTAATTTTAAAATGTAAAATCAGTATTTTATACATGGAGGGACAAAATCATAATTCTACCCTAGATGTCATTAGGTTTAAATCGCAGGGTTAAAAACATAACTCTTCCCTTCAAAACCTTAAACTAAGCTCGCGGTAAAAAAATGTAATCGTGCCCCAATCTTTTCTATTTGTTGTGATGGCCAGCATGGGCTGTCCATGCCGACGATAGCGTTCAGGAGTGATAACGCGGGGCAGCAACCTTCGAAGATGTTGAAAGATACGGTTTTGATTGTTTTCTAAGGTAGTTTTTATTTTAAAATATATTAAAAAAAATATTTTTAGTATTAGTATTTTAAAATAATTTTAAAATATTAAAATTAATATTAATTTGAAGTAAAGAAAAAATAAAAAAATTTAAATTTTTTTAAAATTTCTTTTAAAACATAAAAATAAACAAACTACACTAGGTAGTGCAACATGCAATACTGCCTGATGTCCGCGTAATATAGTTAGGCGTGCTAGCAAAACTAACACTACTGCTATTAGCTGTTACAATCACCTAAAATTATTTTTTAATTTTAATATTGGATTTTGACCAAATCTAAAAAATCTAGCCAGAAATTTTGTGAAAATGAAATCACGAGAGAAAAAAATCACTTATAGACAAAATATTTTGTTCACATAAAATTAATTTGTAATTAACACTGGTAGCAATTAAAATATACAATTAACAACAATAAATTTAAAATTTTTTAGGAGTCACAATAATCTTGTTAGACAAGTCTATAATTATTAGGATTTATATAAAAATTATCTTGAGATCGCATATTTATTTTGGCTTTGAATGTTTTTTTAAAAGTTGAGTTAACACAGACTATAAATCATCAAAGTATCTTGACTCTATCAGTAATCTATACAAGCTACTAGTTACAAATCTCCTAAATCCTTTTTATAAGACAGAGATTTCTATACATTTGAGTGCTAGTTTTTTTATTTTGTATTTTGATGTTTCTATATTGTACTCAATTATTCTTAAAAAATAAAAAATATGATATTCTATTTACAGGAAACCTAAATACCCTATAAATGAATAAATCTTAATTTCCACCTAAATAATATTACATATATTGTTTAATGGTGATTTTTTTTAAAAAAATTCAATCATGTTTGAAATTGATTTTAAATACCCTGTGAATGGATAAATCTCAATTTCTGCCTAAATAATATTACATATATTATCTAATAGTGATTTTTTTAACAAAAAATCAATCATGTCCCAGATTGATTTTTCTAGTTCTATAATTGCAATCCCTTATATTATTTACATTTTAGCTTTCACTTTTTTAAAACTTATTTACTATTAAATCATACCTAATTAATCATCATATTTTAATTTATAATTTTACATGCGTGAACCATTAGTCAGGTTTCCTAATAAATTAACCTGGAGAAAATTCACAATCCTAAATAAAATAGAATAAAATATTTTTTTTATCACAATCCTAAATAAAATAGAATAAAATAATTTTTTTAAAATAATTTATTATCAGTTCAATAATTGATTGATTTGTATTTAAAAATCAAGTACATTGTCTGACAATCTTGCATGATTCCTTGAATATTAGAAAAATAATAAGTGATTTGACTTAACTTTTTAATGATTAATTTTTAGTATAATTATTATCCCTTCATTATGAATGTTTCAATTTATATATTATAGCATGAAATACATCTGCTTTTGTCAAATCATGTTAGTTCTCAGTATTATAGCCGCTGATTATTTTAATAAGATTTTAAAACTCATCCCATCATGCTTAGCGATTTCATAACTAATACTATTTGAAAATAGATTAAATAGTTTTTTTAAATTGATATAAAGTGATTAATTCTCTTTTAGTTACTCGAATATATTTATATAATTTATATTATATTTAATATATTCTCATTTGTTGCCCTTTACTAGGATAACATGTGATCATAGTTAAACTATAACTCTCTATATAAGATAGCTTAATGATCTGAAATCCAGGGATTACTTGCACAATTAACAAATCTTTTTATAAATATATATAATCTTTTCATTTAGATTTTTTTTGCAGGTCAATTTAATGCATATGTCACCTGACAAATATTTACATACTAATTTCAGGTATCTCTCATACATTGATTTTTTAGAGCAACTATTTTATTTCATAAAATAACTAACATAACATGTACCGGTTTCAATAACTCTAATTAATATCTAATTTTAATAAAATATTAACCAAAAACATTTCAAAAAAATATTTCGGTGCAACATGAATCTCATAATTATAATAATTTTATAATTTCTTATGTATAACATTTTTGTTTCATGAAATTTATATTTATTCTAGATTCAATAATTAAATATTAAAATAATTTTTTTTTATTAATAATAATCATGTTTTATACATTTTTGTTTCATGAAATTTATATTTATTTTAGATTTAATAATTAAATATTAAAAATAAAAAAATCTTTATTAATAATAATCATGTTTTATGTAAATAAAACCAGTGTTATTTATAACCAACTATTGGCTATCACTCGTCATTAAATAGATATTTTATATAATATTGTGGACAACCCAGATACATATTCACTGTAAAAAAAATCAAAGTATGAAAAATCATGTATGCTAGTAAAAAGATGTCTTTGATTAATTTTTTTCTTCTCCACCAACAATCTAGCTGTAACTTTTCAGCTTCAACACTGTTTATATCGTATAAAAAGTTTTATTTAATTTATGTCAATGTAAATCTTAATTTTATGTAAAATCAAAAGACGTTTAAAGGTCCTAAAGTGTTTAATTTTTAGAATCTGTTATTTTTAATAAAAAAAAATAAAAACTTATATACATTAATAAATGTTAAAATATTTTATGACTCTAGTTAAAGATTGAGCAAGCAATTTGAGACAAAGATGCATATTAAAACACTCGATCACTATATAAGGAACTCTCCCAAAATTTTGTATTTAACTATACAGTAATAAAATTATTTTTGATAAAAAAAATTATTATTTCAACTTTTTTTGAAAAAAAGAAGAAACAAACGCAAGAATCTCATCAAAAAATAAATATTAAATTGATTGATATTTGATGAAATAACATCTCAAATATAATTTTATTTTTTTCAATTATAATTAAATTTAATTAAACTCAAAGAAAAAATAAACAATTATCAAATGTTGCATTAAAAGAGCTCTCACTAATACGTGTGTGTGTATTATAAACATAATTTTATTTTAAAACAAATTTAGACCTAGATGGCATTTAATGGAATAATCTTCCAAAATAATAATCTTAGTTATTCTATTTAAATGAATTTTAATAAAAATATTTTAAAAATAAAGGGTTTTAAGAAGGAGCCCAAAAGTCTGGGCATGGTTGACCTGTTCCAAAGCCGAAAAAATAAAGGCAAGCGCGTGCCCCCCTAAAAGGGCAGGCCCTGTACCCAATCCATTTAATTTATTATTAATTTTTTTTTTGCCAAGTTCGGCATGTAGCACATTTTCTGCCCCACCATTTCTTTCCAAACAAGCAGACAACACGTTGTCTCCAATTCTACTTCTAGCCACCTTAGGTCTTTGGAAGGTTGGGTCTGGTTCCTAAGGTTTGCCACTGGGGGATGGACAGAGCTAGTCCTTTATTGATTGGAGACCTGGGTTATAAAGGATTTTCTGACAAATTATTTGGTTTAAAAAAAATTAATTTCCAACTATTTTAACTCAAGAAACACCAACAAATTATTTCAAAGACCTAAATAAATCCATTTATAATATTAAATTATTTAAAATTAATTAAAATACCAAAAATCAATGCAAATTCAAAAAATATTTTGAATTCATATCCATCTTCTTAAGTAAGATAAAGATTAAAGAACACCACAAAATATCTCTTATCATAAAATAAAACTCGTAAACACTGAAAATGATCATTTTCATTGTTAGTCTAATGTGAGTGGGCTTCTAGAAAAAACAAAACCTAGATATGTATTTTTTCCTAACCAAACCCGCTTTCACAGGCCTTATTTTATTTTATTTTTATTTTTATAAAATCATCTATCCTTTTTTAAAAAATAAAAAGCAAATGATAGGTCATTTGCTTCAATGAATAACATTTTGTTTCATTCCTATAATTTAACCACTACATAAATAGACAAAAAATCAAGAGGTAACCACTACATAAATAGACAAAAAATCAATAGACAAAAAATCAAGAGAGATGATTTTTGGATTCATATCTATCATTTCAAGTTGGATGAAGACCAAAAAACATCTTAATAGTTCTCTTGTCGAACAAAATCCTTTGACCTTGGGATCAATATTTTTTTATAATCAAAATCAATGTTAATAGACCATTTTCTCTTTTATTATCGTTTTCATGCGAGTTTTTCTTTTCTCCTTCTAATTTAATGACTAAAAAAAATTGAAACAAAATAAAAATTATTGCTGATATGAGGTAACTAGATATTTTCTTTGTATTTTATTTTTTAATCATCTAAGTTTAAATTATTTATGTTTACTATAATTTGCAACCTAATTTCTTTTGATCAGACTATAAAATAGTTTGATGGAAAGAAAAAAGTTAGAAAATATAAAAATTATCTAATTCACTAGTTATATAAATAATAAAATAGTTGAGTCATGCTCAATTATTTTAGTTTGTAGTGTGATTATTATTTGTTAATGATAGTGATAGTGGTTATTTTTTAGATATTTTTTATTTAAAGATATATTAAAATAAAAAATTATTTTTAATATCAACATATTAAAATAATTTAAAATTATAAAAAATCAACTTAAAAAAATACTTCTAAGATATAAAAACAAATATTTTCACAACAAACGTTCACCATTTGAATTTACCCACGAGTTGCTCCTCGATAAAAGAACCAGGAACTGATAAATCATTAAGGTTGCATATCACTAGGAAACTGACCTGTAGCTAGCTAGATCGCAAAACAGGAACCATGGCGCATATTGCACGTTTCTCGCACGGGCCTTGCAGACTATTTCTAAACCACGAAATGGATTCCTCCGCGTGTGAATGTAATATTCCGAGGAAAACAAGAGAAAGTGATGGAAGACGATGAATATTTCCATACATAACAGTAGAAAGTTACCAAATGGCTGCCTTTTCGTTCCAGTTACACATGTACTCCGGTGGATTTTGTTCGGAAGTGGATAATATTGAATTCGGAACGTAGGAATCCCAGCCCAAATCCAACTGGACTTTCTTCTTGTTGCTGTTTAACAAGGTCTTAGCAAGATTCGTCCAAATAATTACAACTCCATCTGAATAAATAAGTGTTCATTACATGTTGGAAATCAGATTCTAGCTACAGTTTCTGATCGTGACATGGAAGAAAGAATACATTACCTGTGCTTTCCTCGTCACGCTATTCTTTTCCCACTCTGGTTTCGACTTTTCATACTTTACCCGGTTCCAAGATTCGAAAGTGAGAAAATAGGATTTGCATACAAATTTCAAAGTATTTTAAAAAAATTGAGATTTTTTAATTATTTTTTCTTTACTTTTTTTTTGTTTTCTATATTATTTTGATATTCTGATTAAAAAATAATTTTAAAAAAATAAAAATTATTATCTTAATATATTTTTAAGCAAAAAATAATTTCAAAAATAACCGTTACCACACTTCCAAACCTTATCTTTGATTATTTGATCGAAAGCATTGATTATAAGAAAAATCCATGAAAATTAATTATTGACAAATCAAATATTAAATGATAAGTTTTTTAAGGATCAATCATATAAAAGAATTCAAAAGAAAATACAGTAATTAAAAGCAAAAAAACAGATATGAGTCCACCCAGACTAACCCCAAAACATATTGGCTAGATTATAAGATTAAAATAACCTTGTAAAAACAAAAATAAAGAGAATCATGAATTCTAATTATTTTTAAAAATCAATATAAATTAATGAGATTAAGAAAGAAAATAAATGAAAAAATCAATGTGAATTCATACTAGTTTATAGAATATGTGACTCGGGTCATTTGATTAGAAACACTGAACTTAGAAAAACAAAAAAAATTTAATTTTAATAAATTAGGTGTTAATGGATAAAATTAAAACAAGAGGGGATTCAAGAAAAAAAAAACAAATAATGAAATGAGGACCAAACTTGAAATAAATAAATAAAATTCTAGATAAAAAAATAAAAAATAATAGAATGAGGATCAAATCTGAAAAAATAAATAAATAAGAGGATGAATAATCTTGGCTTTAATGACTATCCCACAAAAGAACCAGGAAAAAACCACCAAAAGAATGAGCACCAAATTAAAAAAATTAAAAATTAAATTTTTTTAACTAGAAGATAAAATTGAAAATAATTTAAATTCAACACGATAAATTAAATTTTTTTAACTAGAAGATAAAATTGAAAATAATTTAAATTCAACACGATAAATTAAATTTTTTTAACTAGAAGATAAAATTGAAAATAATTTAAATTCAACACGATAAATTAAATTTTTTTAACTAGAAGATAAAATTGAAAATAATTTAAATTCAACACGATAAATTAAATTTTTTTAACTAGAAGATAAAACTGAAAATAATTTAAATTCTACACGATTGCCCTAAACCAACCCCATGATCTTTTTTTTTTAAGCATAATATTAAATTAATATCAATGTGTTTATATAGCTTTAAAATAATTCT
>NW_011499849.1:928468-1015404 GCF_000495115.2 Populus euphratica | reverse complement strand
TTTTATATATATATATATATATATATATATATATTTAGTTATTTAATACCAAACACACCTCAATTAAAAATATTTTTTTTAAATAACAACTATAAAAGTTATTATAATATCAAACATATTTTTTTGCACTTGGTTAATTAATTACGTTATTATAATATCAAACATATTTTTTTGCTTAATTATATATCTTTATTTCATATATATATATATATATATATTAAAAAATGAAAACTAATAACACACACAGTTACCACGCTCTATAATCAAATGGAATGCATTAATTTGACCCTCAGCTTTTCCGTGCCACGATCGAGATTTTTCCGGCCTTTTGCAATCAAATTCTACCACCTTCTTCTTATTTCCCATCTCTCTATCTTCCTTGGCAAGAGAGAGGTGCCAATGGCCATACCCTAGGCCAGTCATCACTTGCACTTGCAGTACAAGCAGTGAGTATTAATTAAATAATCGTGTGCTACAAGTCGTTTCCTACTAAATCTCTTGCTGGGTTAATTAATCTGATACTACGATCCACGATATCTCCTCTAGTGTCTCAAGAACCAATCAGGGAACTCAGCTCATGAACTATCAGCACACAGGACAATAGGAAGCTGGAAGCTCGTGCTAAGCGTCTACATCACCCAAGCGATCTCTTAGCGGACCAAGGCACTTCAGGTGGATACAAAAGAGCATAGCTAGTTTTCTACTCTCTGCTTTAGTACGGCAACATTTTTATTTTCTCCCCGGAGTCTTTTTGCAGATCGAAACACCCAATCATCAACAGAAGCGGTCTCCGAACTCAAAATCCCAAGATGGCTGTTTCCCATCACTATGTGGCCACTTGTCAACATCACATGCGCATGCGTGGGAGCCAACTCTCTTAAAATAATCCGAGGGTTGTCATTTTCTGTTTCCAAGAGAATTTTCCTTCATTGGTCCGCTGAAAAGTTTGTGTGTGCGTGTGCGTGTAGCAGTATTGTGTGTCCATTCAGGTTCTTTATCTCTTCCCTGCATTCAGAAGAAGAAAATTGCGTTTCAAAAATATTCAAGACAGCATTATCATACCTTTTTATTTTTATGATGAATTGGCTAAATGATAAGAAAAAAGAAGAAGAAGAAGGACCATTAGTGGAACACACACACACGAGTGGAATACACACACACACGAGTGTAATTCACCTATTTTTGCAATAATTGATTTTTTCAATTTAATTATTACATTTCGGGATACAATTATATTTCCTCTGTCTCTCTCTTTGTTGAGAGACTCGATTAAATCATGTACTATAAAATTAAAATATAACCGAAAATGTTGAATCCGAGGCTTCCCAAGAAAAAAGCCTTCTCGTCCTTGAAAAGAAAACTTGAAGGTGCAGGGTGTCGGAGCATAATGGGCCATGCAACCCCGAGTGGTGAAGTCTTGGAAGAAATCCAAGGCACTTCGAGTGGTTCTCTGCTTCCTGGGACCGAGAGTCTAGTTTCGAACTTTTACTAAAAAAATTAATCATAAATTAAAAAACTTATGTATTTATTTAATTAAATAAATTAATAATTATTTGTGTTGAAAAATATAAAAAAATATTAATATATCTATTCGGCTTATTTCATTGCACGTCAGTTGATTTTTTTCTAGCTCAAAAAAATAAATATCTAGCATTGTTATATATTTTTTGACATCGAATAGAAAATATAGCTTTAAATTTAAAATTCAATAATTAAATTTGATAAAATAAAATGAGAATTATATATAATAACAGAGACATATGGAATCTCAAATTAGTTTTTAATACAATAGAAAAATATAACAATGTTGTAAATGCATTTTATTATATCATAATTCTTTTAACTGGGAAATTTAAAGAAGCAAAACAAAATAAATCTTATAATATATGATAGATAAATTAAGAAAGAGTTGCTAATGACAATGAAATTTCAAAATAAAAAAATAATGATTTATATAACGTGATATAGATCACCTATCTAGTTTATCCTTTTCTACATGGACGAGGACGAGTTATAGATCACCTATTCATGCGTTTCAAACCAAATTTTATTGTACTCAGCTGGCACCAATGAACATATATATTTACAAAGGAAAGACGGCTAGAACATTTGACTGGGTTTGCAGAATAAGAATATATTTAGAATTGTAATAGCAGTAGTAAATTAAATATTTTTTATTTAAAAATATATTAAAATATTTTTTATTTTTTTAAAAATAGTTTTTATGTTAGTATATCAAAACAATTAGAAAACATACTTTTTTATTTTTAAAAAAATTTAAAATTTAAGAAAACATAATTTACACCATGTTTCCAAAAACTCACTTAATAGAAAGGGGTTAAAAAATAATTTTTATTTAAAATAATATTTTAATTATTTAAAATTATTTTTGATATAAAAATATTATTTTAATATATATTTTAAAAAACAATATCTTAACATTATCAAAGTCATGTAAAGAGATAAACATTGATCAATCAAACCTTTAGAAAAATTTAGCCGTTGTTGGTCAGTCCACCGTGATGACATGACTAACTGACCCGAATGTGTTTATTATATTAGATTGGTTGACTGATATTAATTGTTTGTGTGGCTAAATTATCATGTGGAGTGACAAAGCCAATCTTCTTTATATTTAAATTTATTTTCTTAATGCTAACTTTATTTTTCTTTTCATCAAGTTATAAATTTTTCTTATTTAAAGTTATATTCACTGTAGTTTTAAAATTCAGTCTATAGCTGGATTAGGATGGTGTCTAAGAAGAAACAAGAAAAAACAAAATTCCATATGATTTAATTAAAAACTCATGTTAATTTAGAAAAAATTAATAAAAAAATCTAGTTACATTTTTGTAATTATTTATTTATAATAAAAAAATAATGTTATTTTGCTTTATAAAAAACAACGGAGCTGACCTCTAGTGACTTAAACTCGAGATTCAGGTTTTAAATCAGGTGAGCTCCTAGCCGGGATTAAAAACTATGTTGTCTCCACTTCGTTTGAGGAGATACATAAAGATTGAAAGAGGGTTAATCTAGTCAATTTATAAAATCATGGGATGAGAATAACAATGGCACGAGTAGAAGTATATCCATCCTGATTTATTTTTTGGCTGCTTCAGAAGATCAAAATACCCACTTCTCATTTCCAAGGGCACCATCATCTCAAGGCCATTTTCCACAAACTGAAGCCCAATCCAGTCCATCAGAGAAAAAAGAATCCAAGCAAACTGCTTTTCAATTTCCTCACCTCCCAAAACAACAGAAAAAACCAACGGCACCAGTAATCCCGAAATGAACGAAGATCCCAACAGGGCTGAAGCCGAACGCCTCCTCGGAATCGCTGAGAAACTCTTACAATCACGAGATCTCAGCGGCACAAAAGACTTCGCAGTTTTAGCTCAGGAAACGGAACCCCTTTTGGAAGGCCCAGATCAGATCTTAGCCGTTGCTGATGTTCTTTTATCAGCTGAAAAACGCGTCAATAATCAACACGACTGGTACTCGATCTTGCAAATCAGTCAGAAAACTGACGATTCCTTCCTCATAAAAAAGCAGTATCGTCGCCTTGCATTACTCCTCCATCCAGACAAGAACAAGTACCCTTTCGCCGACCAAGCCTTCAAGCTCGTCGCTGATGCTGGGGCTGTTTTGTCTGATACTGCTAAAAAAACTTTCTACGATAATGAATTGAGTTTGTTTTCGAAGATTGATTTGTCTGCTTCTGGGAAATTACCAGTCAGGAGAAGCCAGAGAATGGTTGATGATAAAAAGGCTGAAAGTGTGAAAATTAATGTTAATAATGCGAGTAATCAACAAGAAAAAGCGAAATTGTCTTCCTTTTGGACTGCGTGTCCGTATTGTTATATTTTGTACGAGTATCCTGGGGTTTATGAGAATTGTTGTTTGAGGTGCCAAAATTGCCAGAGAGGGTTTCATGCTGTTTTAATACCCTCTCTGCCTCCTTTGGTTCCCGGGCAGGAGTGTTATTATTGCTGCTGGGGGTTCTTCCCTTTGGGATTTACACCTGGTACTGCAGGGAGTGGAGGGAAAAGTGGTGGGGTGGGTTCAGGGTTTCCTAATTGGATGCCGCCAATGTTCGGGACAGAGCAGCAGCAAGGAGGTGGTAAGGGTGGTGGCTATGTAGCGGTAAATGTGGATGATAAGAACGGTGGTGGTGTTAGTGGTAATGGTGCAGCTGCCACACCAGTGAGGGTTGGTGTGGAGAGCAGGGATAGAGAGGTGAAGGTTTCTGGTGGGAGTGCAACGGGGTTGGCTGGGAGTGCAAGGGGCGTGGCTGGGAATACAATGGGGATGCCAGGGCCAAGGAAGAGAGGAAGGCCTAGGAAGTACCCTGTGCAGGCTTAGTTTTTGAAGGCCGATGTGTAGTCAGTAAGTGCAATGTGATGGAATGGGATGTGAAAGTGTTGGTGGATGGGAGTCCTTTTGCAGCTGGCTAGGTTCTGGGATTTCACAGGTATTGTTGATGTAACCTTTTTGCTCTTAGTTTTTTTGTAGAGTTCAAATGTTATAATGCATCTGACTGGGTTGGTTGATATGTAACATTTTATGATGTGTAGCAATGTCATTTCAATAGTTTACGGATCTGTACAAGCTGTACTGCTTTTAATTAAATATTCATTTTGGAGGATCAGTCCTATGTTGAACACTTTAGGCATTTAGTACCAAAAATAAACGCAGGCATTGTAAACGAGCTTGTTGATTTGCAATGTTAAAATGTGCGAGTAAATATAGGTAAATGTTACTTGAAAGTTCAAGGTAATAGTTTTTTCCTGACATATTGCTCTCCATGTCTGCATAAGTACTTTCCCTTTTATCTTCATACCCTATAGCTACTCGCACTATTGCCACACTGCCAGTGCTTCTTTTAGCTGCCATTAACATTGGTGTTAATGTTTTGAGTTTTCTCCAGATATATGAATCGATTCACTACAGTTTTTAATCATGTTTACTAGACAAGTTCCATAGTAGCCTTACTACTGAAAGTCAATTAAAAATTGTGATCTCAGTCATCCTGCAGAAATTAGATGATCGGTTTTGTTGAACATTATGTCAATGGAGTTTTAGGGGCATGATATGCTAGATTCTTGAAGTTCGAAAGGTCTTCAGCATAATTTTGGTTCAAATGCATGTATATCATTAGAAGTCGTTTCTAGTTCCTTTCATCAGACAGCTCAATGGAATGTCGTTTAATTCAATTAATAGAAGTAGTATTGTCCTTGTCCTTGTTTCGAGGCACCAGGTTTTGTTTCTAAACTTGTTTCCGTTTATGTTGGATAAGTTCCTTTATTCTCTTCACCTGTTCACCGGGAATTGCATGCTTGTCCGCATAACCGGACAAGGCGTGTTTTTTAGGTCAATCTACTAAAATGCACGGTTCTGTGTTTTCCAAACATGATGGTTGCTTTTTTGGTAAAAACCCCAAATCTGCATTAAAAAAACAGTTGTTTTTAGTTCAAGTGGAAATATAGGCTTAAGCCAGCTGGCCAGCTTTAGTTTTTTCCTTATTTTCTTTTCTGGCTGAAGCAGTTTTTATTATCTTCATAGTCATCTCTTGTTGCTGGATCAAAGCTGAATAGAAGAAGAAAGTTGAAAATTATTGTCAACAGGCATCTAATATAAATAGCCTTTTCTGGTAGGGTAAGGTATAGAAATTCTGCAGGTGAGCGTTCTTTGGTTGATTGAGCAATTTGGCAGTGGAGGATTGAGCGGTCCTCTAGCTTCGATTCAATTGTGGCAGGCATAATTAACTGGAAATACCTCTGATTTGTAATAGGCTTAATTGATTTACATTGGCTTAGAGTTCATACGTATTTTTCCAAACAGCCACAGGACCCTGAAATCTACCGATTCTCTAGGCTTGGAGCTCTGCTCGAGCTTGGGCCTTTGATACCAAGTTTAGTGCGGGGATGGTGAAACTTGACCACGGGAGCATCCCAGGCAATTCTAAGTAACTGAATTCTACTGCAGCTGTCTCCACTTTCTCGCCATTGACCTCTAACTACTGAATCAACAATATATGTCGATTTATAGTTTTCAAAACATCAATCAGTCCGAGCTTGCGACTTTATGGAATTCGAATCTAATCCATTTCTCCACTCGGGCCTAGATTTTTTTTGGACAATGTTCATACGAGCTTTCCACATTTCAGAGTGACCTGATGGTGGGGGTTTAAGGTATCTAAACAAAATCATTTGAAGACTTCTGAACATTTGCAATAGGCACAATCAGCTCGAAATAGTCTTCAGGTTAAGTACACACGCTTATTGTGATGCTTTTTAACTTCAATAATTCGCCATTCAGCTGCATGCTATTTTCCCATTGGTGCAAATGCCAATTTCCCAGCCAATTGTTGCATACCACAGGAGGCAAGGAAAACCAGCTAGGCCTCCAATTCTCAGGCTCAATGCCTCTTTGATTGGAACTAGCATCAAATAAGCATGCATAGAAACTGACTATAATCCACCCGAGATGCTCACTGAAGCACGAGAGTCTGGTGGTTCAACCATGGTAGGATGGTAAGTTCGGTTGGTCATCACATCAATGATCAAACATGCCTGGTGGCAAAACCCTTGCCTGTAGATGAAAGAGTCGTTGATTGGTTTTTTTATCCATGTTGAGCTTCCAGAATATTACCCAATGCGAGTGAGCATATCATTTACAGGCAAGGTCCTTTAAAATTACACGGGTTGCTTGAAAACTAACAGAAGATAAAAAGAAGAGAAGCACTGGACGGTAAAAGAATGGACCTAATTTTTCCTCGCATGAAACAGGATGGGAAAGGCAAAACTAGGTGGAAATTGGTCGAAAAGTTTATGAGCATGTCCAAAACCAAAGAAAATATGAAATCCATTTTGAACAAAGTATAGCATGAAATTTCTCAAGGAAATGTAAAAACACAATCCAAGACTAATAACAGACCCGGAAAAAGAGCCTCTCAGGAAATTGCAGAGGAATTAGATAGCCTAAGACACTCACTTTGGCACCTCCTAAGGCAAATATCATTCCAGTTTGGCACCTGGTGTTGATTGACACAAACAGTTCTCGCACATGCATCAGCACAAGCATCAAGCTCAGAAACACCGCAAACGGTAACACAAGTATCAATAGTTGGGTCTTTAGATAATGCACCAACCTTCTTTAGCATCCTCTTCGAAGTGCATACCCTCTCGCAAACAAATATTTCATCGGAGCTCTTTTCACGGCCTCTGGCGCTCTTTAACCTCTGCTCATCAGCTCTTCTTTTCTTCATCCTTAATGCTTGCCCTGCAATTATAGCTGGAATTGCTGCCCCTAATAGAGACCACCATGGGTCCACCATTGCTCTTCTCTTCAACACACAAGCTCTTGGAATTTGTCACCAGGAAGATTTCCTCCTGTGTACGAACACTTGAGATATCAAATTCAAAAATAAGCAACGTCGGTATAAGATAAAATTGAAAAAAAAATCCCAATTAAGAGAAATTCGAACAGAAATGAAATTTCCAAAGGGTTCTTACGTGCTTTTCAGAAGATATATGCTGGTTGATTTATTTGACCTAATTTCCCTTGAAATAGTTTTATCCCCTTTTTTTTTATGGATGAAACATTAGTTAATAAAGATCAACCAAACAGAAATTGCCTTCCCAGTAAAGAACAGTTACTGAAGTAAAATAAAGAGAGAGATGGAGAGCTTACTGAGCTGGAAACGGTGGTGGATCCTCGAAGGACAGAGGGTTTAGTTTTAGATGGAGAAAGAGGGAGAGACGGGTTTCGAGAGAGACGAAGAGAAAAATTCAGAAAGAAGGCAATGCGCGGACTAGGGCACGTGTTTTTACATCCAACGGCTTATGATTGTTCTCGTTTTGTGGGACCATGGTTTTAGATCAGTGTTTTTCACGCGAATGTATTTTGGCGGATATAATCATAATTTCAGTACCTGAACTTTTCTAAAAGTTCCTATTTTAGTTTACTTTTTTCTTATTCTTAGTTACTAAACTCTTCAAAATCCATCAATCATTACATTTTTTAGGATGTTTAGAGTCGGCTTTTTAAAAAATTAATTCTTTTTTTATTATTCTAAATTAATTTTTTTATTTCTTAGATATAAAAATAATTTTTAAAAAAACAAAAAAATATTTTATACATTTTCAATTAAAAACCATTTTAAAAACTAATTTCTAACATTGTTTTAAACAAAAAACAAGTCTCGTGAGGGTTGCTGCTTTTCATAACAGTAGATGAATCGAGTCATTACTCAGGCTCATTTAAAAAAAACTACGTTTTTAAAATTCATTTTCAAACGAGTTTCCATGGCTCGTGAGCTTCTTTAATCATGCAAAATAAAATTAGTTGATTTAATAAAAATTTCGAATTAATTCATTAACTTGATCAACTTAGATATGAATCGGTAAAAACCTGAACCTCAACCTGTTGATTTACTTTCAAAATAATGCTGTTTTGTTTTCTATATCTACTATATAGTAACCCAGATAACAAATTTACCCAATTAAATTTCAAATGTGCTGGCGGTTAGTTAATGAAATACAGACGTAAAATTCTAGAATATAATTACATGATATTATAAATATTATTGTTGTTGTATTAATCATACTATTACATTAATTTAATCCTAAAGTCAAGCATTAGAATGAATGTGTTGGAAAAAGTGACCAATATAATCAAATTCACAATTCACAAATTTTATTTTATTTTTTTAGTTTGTGCAATTAAAATAGTATTAATCAATCAATAAAAATAAATTATAAAATTAAATAAATACATGATATAATGAATTTTTACGAAAAATCCTGATGCAAGAACATAGTCCACTCAAACTCTTCTACTAGTTCAAATAATAAAATCACAAAGTTCTACCAATTAGATTGGAAGATTCTAAACAATCAACGTCAAAAATAATGTACCAATTACTTGTATGACTTAAAAGGATTTAAGCCCCGGAGGAAAGGGTGAAAAAAAAAGATGACGTCGCAGTAATTGTTGGAAAAATCTAGTAAAATTTATTTTCTGTGCAATTCTGTTTTTTTAACAAAGTTGTTTCCGTTTATTTCTGAAAAAATAGCCCCAGCAGAAACTTATTGGCAGCTAAGTATCCTAACAAATCATGCACGCATGTTCATGCAAAAATCATAATTCCTACACATAAAATATTGTTAATTATTTTATTGACCAGGGACTGCCTTCTCTGGTTGTTTTTGTTTCATGGAAGATTCCAAATCGCCAGCGATTGACTCGAAGATCCACTATCCATATCGGCTGCTTTGTCGTTCAGGCGGAAGGTGACACACACGGGAGGAGTCCGGGAAGAGTTGGCCGAGGGCTTGGAACCCCAATCTACCTGATTTATGATAAAAGAACAGCCTCAGTAATAGCAGCGGACGTCAATCATGAACAAAGATTGTCACCAAGCCCGCTAAGATCTGACCTCCCTACAGTCAGAAAGACCTGACGAGGCCCATCTAGTGTCGAGCTCTGTGGACCCACGAGCACCCAACTGAAGGCGGAGGCAACATTTGGACCCCTTGCGAATCTCGATGATTAAAATTTCATTTCACCTAATTAGTAGTTCGTTAGATTTTATAGTTAGTTTTTTTATAAGAAAATTCAAATTATTATTTTTAAAATTAATTATTTAGAATCCCCTGACATTGTATATCATGCTGCTAATTAAAATTTTCAACAAAATTTGGATCATAGTACAAAAAAGAAAATATTTGATACCATCATGCATTTTTTAAAAATATATATTGAAATGAAATGTCAAGTAGCTATGAAGGCTAAAAATAATCAAAATTAAACTTCTATTATCAAATGAATCTATTCATATAAAATTTGATCATATTAGAAATAATTTTAAAAAATAGATAGAGGGTATTAATTTAAAATAAAATAAAAAACTAACTAGAAAATACATACAAAAGAATGAGGGTATTAATTAATGATTCTAAAGAAATAACAAGAGAGAGAAAGAAAAGTGAGCTCGCGTGCCTGGTCAACATTTGAGCCTAGGCACGTTTGAGTTCGAAAACTCAAGGCCATGCTCCTAGGCTTGCATATATTTTTTGTGCCATAAGGGACATACCTCTTTTTATTAAAAAAATCAAATAATGCATCACCTATTATCAAGTTTCGAGGCACCTCGTGTGGTTAGGAAATCAAGGTTTTTATTTTTTAACCCAAAAAATTCATTTGAACTAATTTTTAACATGAAAACATAAGAAACATCCTATAAATTTCAACAAGTCCACTGGAGGCCATTATCTAGCCAAAAATCTATTGTAAAGGCAAAAACAACTTGCATCCAAAAATAAATAAATTATAAGTTCAATCTATTTTTTATGATAATCTTAAAATTTATTATCATCAAATTTTTTTTTCATTAAATAAAATTTTTTCATATTAAATTTGATTATTTGATTATTTTGGTTGTCAAAATCACTATAATTGAAAGCGTTCTTCCTTTTTAGTTGTTTTTCAATAATATTTTCTTTTATTTTTTAAAAAATAAGGAGAAAAAAAATTCAAACCAAAATAAAAATATATAAAATTTGAAATTAGCTATATATTTTCTTTGTATTTTATAGTTTAATTTTTTTTAATTTTATCTTTCTACTACAATTTTAAATCAGGGAAAGCCTGAAATTACATTTCAAATGCTGTTTTTATAAAAATTAAATTTGTTTTATTATTATGTTTTTAGATGATTTTGATGTAATTGTATAAAAAAAATATTGAAAAAAAATATTTTAATATACTTTTAAGTAAAAAATATTGAAAAAAATAATTATTATTGTACTATCAATTACGATTATAATCTTATTTAATTAAAATCATTTGAACTAATTTTTAACATGAAAACACAAGAAACATCCTATAAATTTCAAGAAGTCCATTGGAGGCCTTTATCTAGCCAAAAATCTATTGAAAAGGCAAAGAAAACTTGCAATAAAAAAAATTATAACTTCAATCTATTTTTTATGATAATCAAAATAAAAATATATAAAATTTGGAATTAGCTATATATTTTCTTTGTATTTTATATTTTAATTTTTTTTAATTTGATCTTTCTACCACAAATTTAAATCAGGGAAAGCCTGGAATTACATTTCAAATGCTGTTTTTATAAAAAATAAATTTGTTTTGTTATTATGTTTCTAGATGATTTTGATGTAATGATATAAAAAATGATTTTGAAAAAAAAATATTTTAATATATTTTTAAATAAAAAATATTAAAAAAAATAATAGTTATTGTACTAACAATTACACCTATAATCTTATTTAATTAAACTATAAAAAAGATTAAATTAGGATTAAAAAAAATAAGAACAAAAAGAAGATTAAAAAAAATCCATCGCGTTTAATACAAATAGCGGAGGAAGCGGAAACAACCTAATTCCTTGTAGTATACTTGCCAATCAGTAATCGTAATGTATGGCGTGCCTTTCGATCATTCCTGCTCGCTTCTTTTGTGCCAGAGATCGACAGGTGATTTTGATTATTTACATTTCTTGACCGGTGAATAATGTGCCAACACAGTAACTGATGCAGAAAATTTCTTACCTTGCATTATATTTGACACTTGCCAGTGGGGGCAGCTTTTTTTAGGTCATAGACCAGCTGGGACCATCTGCAAGGGTGGTTTGTTGCTAGTAGAAACCCCATCTTGAGTAATCCTCTATTTTGCTGCTAGCTCAAAGACCTGTCCGTCTCTTCGCTTTCTCTGTTTGCCTTGCCCTCTTGCCTTCCACGGTACAGAGTAGGGAGGGCTGGCTGGGCCCTTTCTTGTGTGTAAAACATTGCATTCTCTTGAACAGTTCAGCGAGCACTCCACTCATTTGCTGTTTCGGTAGTGTTTAGCGTGTTGTGTTAGCGATTATACTTAGAATTATATTAAAATAATATTCAAAATGACATGCTACTATCTGGCACAAATGGGATTCTAATGGAAAATCAAAATTCATGACATTATACCATCTTGACACTAGAAATTCGTGACATACTACTATCCTGCTAACTACATGGTCACGAATTTTGATAGTGGAAGATAAAAGAAACGACTCCTTCCAAAAATTCTGAAGTGTTAGATTGAGCTATGGAATAATTTTATTACATTCTCATGCTGATTAAGCTGTTGTGTCCTGCAGACACAAGTGATGGCTTATAATTTGCTACCCAACAATAATGCATGCCATGTAGATGATTCATTACCGGTTGTTTGTGCTTTAGTGTTTTTTCACAAATACAAGTCAGAATAAGTTCATTAGATCACCGTTGGACAAAAGAGTGCAGACGGGGAATTGGATATATCAGACGGCAAAATATTGAAAGGAAAAAAGGCCATGATGATTAGGAGTGGCAAGCAAACAAAACCAGTCAAGGCTTGCGAGACCATGGCTGCAAATAGAGACCAGGGTCATCATGATTAGGAGTGGCCAGCAAACAAAACCAGTCAAGGCTTGCGAGACCATGGCTGCAAATAGAGACCAGGGTGACCTTTTAGGCAATATTCAAAATTCAATCACTGCACGAATAAATCGAAACAAATCGAGATTGATGATCAATAATAATCTGTCACTCTTCGTATACGAAGTTTGAGTGTTTTTTTCCTACTGTGATGTTGGAATCCAGGTTTTAACAAGAGCGCTGTTTCTCTTTTCACGTTGATAATACATTCATTTCGAGCCTTGAATCGTATAAGAGCCTGCATTCTCGTCGAAGCATAAAGATCTCCCAAACTCACAGAAGAGGCAAGTTACAGACCTCTCTCAACAGGTGAACGCAATGGCCTGTCTGTGACTATGGAGTTAAAGCTTAAGCAAGCGTCTACTTGAGGGCCCATGCGGAGGCATGCAATTGCACTGTGGATATCTCAGTTGTGTGAGCCTGGAAACACGCTGATTGCAGTGACGAACATGCTTATTGCTGTGACGCACTGTCTCCTTCAGAGTCCAAGAAATAGGAATTCCCTTGCCTTTATTGTCCGGTGATCGAGTACTGCCATCAGATGTTGACCCTTAGCTTTCTATGGCTATCAGATTGTTGTGGGGGTCCACCCAACACACTCACATGCACATTTTACAGACTGTCTGACCTTTGATTTCTTCCATTTGATCAATGTGTCTTTTGTGATCCTGACAAAGCTCAATAAAAATTTTGAAAAAATAACCTCCGCAGAAAAATATTTAAAATATAACAAAGTTTAAACATGACTGTAATTTTTAATAATCGCAGAAAAATATTTAAAATATAACAAAGTTTAAACATGACTGTAATTTTTAATAGAGATTAAAAACAATTGTTGCAAGCTGGCCCGGACACCCACGTTAATCTAAAAAAAAAAAAACAATTGTCATTAAAAATAACAGTTATTTTACAAGTTATTTCTTAATTAAATGAATTAATTGTTATATAATTCAATTTAAATTTCCATGAAGATCCAATAATAAAAAAATAAAATTCAAGTTTCATGGCCAAGAAAAAATAGGTCATCAGGTATATCAAAACTCTATTTTTAAAATACATAACATCATAAGAAAAATTTCAACAAAATAATTTTAATTACATGTTAAAAAGATTACCAACCATAATCATAAATTGTTAGAATTTTGTTTAAGGTTAATTTATAGTTAATTATGATATTATTTAATTTTTAAAATGTAGTTATAATTATCTCATTAATATTTTTCTAATGATATCAAGTATGCCAAAAACATATCTCCAGTATGTTATTAGTAATCCATTTTTTCTTTCTAATTTTTTCTTTTTACTTTCCTTTTTTTGCCATATCATTTTATTTTTTAATTATTTGATCTTAAATCTTATCTTTTAGCTATGATATATTTTTAAAATTTTGAGTTGACTTTTGGTAGTGTTAATTATCTAAAAAGTAAACATTATTGCACCATTATGGATATAATTGATATTAAAAAATACATTCCAATCATTATCTCCAATAATAATAGTTATATTGAAAGGCATGATTATGTTCAAAATGTATTATTTTCTAAATATTTTTTCAACTTATATTATTTTATAAAAATCTTTAACAAACTGTATTATTTTTTAAAAAGAATTCTTGATCAAGTGATATTTGTCCAGCCATAACATGTATGAAGGACTTGTTTGAAAATATGGTTGAGATTGCTTTTTAAATAACTTTTCATGTTAAAATATATACTAATGATATTTTTTTATTTTTTTAAAAATATTTTTGATATCAATACATTAAAATAATTTAAAAATACTAAAAATATATTAATTTAAAATTAATAAAAAATAAAAAAATTAAATTTTTTTAAAATATTTTTAAAACATATAAACAATTTCAATATTGATGGGTGAACCGGTAAGCAATATTTCATTTTGGCTCTTGTCATTTAAAATTTCTCACTGACTGCTTTGATGTTTCTAAAATGCTTCGATGTGACCCATCGATACTTAAAGATCTAATTAAATCTAACAGAGTTCCCCTTTCCCCCGTCTTTTTTTTTACCTCCTTCCAACTTTATTTCTTTGTTTTCCCATTCCTGTACCTGGATGATTGCATCTATTTATGTGTTATATTTTAACTTTACTTGTATTTTATCACGTGTACATTGTCTCTGGAAGTGTTCTGTCTGTGAATTAAATGTTATTTTCCGAAGAAAAAAAGTATAATTTGTTGTTGGGACAAAATTGAAAGGACAAGGAAAAAACACGTGGAAAATTATAGTTTGATTCAAAAAGTTTCAAGTTTTTACATTTTCTACCCATCATTTGAGTATTTTATATTTAGATCCTATATTTTATTTTATTTGTATATTGGTCATTGTATATTGAGAAGGAGGAGAGACAAACATAAAAGACCCCGGAAGGGAAGAGAAAATATTTAAGCATTCACACTCAAGCGATGAAAAAAATTATTTTTTATGCCAGGTTTCATCTTGAACAGTGAAGATGTTAGCCTCTTCTTGTATTACCTTTTTTTTTCTTAATCAGAAATTGTATGAATAAAATAATATTTAAAATATTATCCAGCTTTTTATAATTTTCAAATGGAATCATATTTTTTTTATAGTACTATTAAAAATTACTTTGTAAATTATTATTTATGAATATAATATGCAAAATTTGTAAAAACAAAATATGCTCATGAATATTCATGGAGATTAAATATTTGTGTTGTTATTTTTTTGCCTTGAAATTCTTACATGATGCTTTATATCAATTATTCTTTTATTTTTTATTTTATTCTGTATAAATTATCTTCTCGAGTCATGATTTTTTTATTGAATTTTTTTTTTATTCATGGTAATTCTCACTACCTCCTTCCAACTTTATTTCTTTGTTTTCCCATTCCTGTACCTGGATGATTGCATCTATTTATGTGTTATATTTTAACTTTACTTGTATTTTATCACGTGTACATTGTCTCTGGAAGTGTTCTGTCTGTGAATTAAATGTTATTTTCCGAAGAAAAAAAGTATAATTTGTTGTTGGGACAAAATTGAAAGGACAAGGAAAAAACACGTGGAAAATTATAGTTTGATTCAAAAAGTTTCAAGTTTTTACATTTTCTACCCATCATTTGAGTATTTTATATTTAGATCCTATATTTTATTTTATTTGTATATTGGTCATTGTATATTGAGAAGGAGGAGAGACAAACATAAAAGACCCCGGAAGGGAAGAGAAAATATTTAAGCATTCACACTCAAGCGATGAAAAAAATTATTTTTTATGCCAGGTTTCATCTTGAACAGTGAAGATGTTAGCCTCTTCTTGTATTACCTTTTTTTTTCTTAATCAGAAATTGTATGAATAAAATAATATTTAAAATATTATCCAGCTTTTTATAATTTTCAAATGGAATCATATTTTTTTTATAGTACTATTAAAAATTACTTTGTAAATTATTATTTATGAATATAATATGCAAAATTTGTAAAAACAAAATATGCTCATGAATATTCATGGAGATTAAATATTTGTGTTGTTATTTTTTTACCTTGAAATTCTTACATGATGTTTTATATCAATTATTTTTTTATTTTTTATTTTATTGTGTATAAATTATCTTATCGAGTCATGATTTTTTTATTGAGTTTTTTTTTATTCATGGTAATTCTCATTATATGTTTTTTAAAGTTTAATTGATGTATCACCTGTTTATCTCTAAAATTCAGCCATTATGGTGGTATAAAAAACAGGGTTTTCTGTTTTTTTATTAAAAAACTTATTTTTAACCTATTTTTAGCTCAAAACATTTAGGAAATACCTTTAGAAACTTTGTTAAACCAACTCATGACCATAAAAAGCATAGAAAACTATTCTAAAACCTGAAATTCACCCAAAATAAGAAAACCTTTCAAGCTCATATTTGATTTTTTAGATGTTCTTGAGATAAAAAAAAAAACACTTATTATAGTGAATTATATAACTCAAATATCTCCCACAAGATGTGTTAAGACTATATATGAGAGGAAAACCAAGACATAAAAAGAGAAGAAAAACACTAGAAACAAAGTAAGGAAAAGTGTTTGAAAATCTGAAAAACATTGTATGAAACTTTTTCTTCACTTCTTCTTTTTATAGTGAATTCTGGAGGCTAAAAAGTCAAAGAACTAATACATAATTAATTTTCACCATAAATAAATAATTAAAATTTAAACGTAATAATCATAAATTTAAATTTTTAAGTTGGAAAAAACTGTTCATATTCGCATAAAAAGGCCTCTAAAAAAAACTGTTAACATTTATGGATTGGATTTCACAGAACAACATGTCAGAAGAAATAATTCTTTATAAACCAAACCTAGGTTCAAATCTCAATTGATAAAAAATAATATTTTATGTTCTAAAATATTATTGCGCAATGCAATCAAATCTAGATTCTAATATAAAACTCGAGCCAAGCCATGTCAATTAGTATGTATGTAGGTTTGAGCTCACAATCCATTTTGCTTGTGATTTCTCCCCTCTATAATTCTAGGTTTCTTTGAGCTCAATCTCAACCTTTTAATTTTTCATCTTGTAAATAACAAGAAAGTTTTGTTTATTTTTTAAATTTGATAAAAAAATTTAAATAGTTTTAATTTTCATCAAAACATATCAGTCAAAAGTTTCTGGAGATCGATTTATTATTAATCTATAATTTATTTAACTCATGCTAATATTTTATGTTAAAAGACATACATTGAAAATTAAATTTTAACAAAGTTTTTTCCAAAAAATAATTGGATTCCAATTCCAATTTGACATGAATATATCAATTAATCAGGTTCTTGAAATAAATTTTCAACTTCATTCAAATCCATTATAAAATATGATAATTCAGCGATAACATAAAACAAATATATAATAATTTAATCAACAAGATAGTATTATTTTATTATTTTCTCCAAACAAAACAAAAGTAAACAATAGGCGCATATCTTATTGTAATTTCAACTTTAAAAATATATAAATTCACTCTAAAACTATTTAAAATATAAATTTATTTTATATTTTTATATTTATTTCTTGGAATCAAAGACATTTTATTTTCCTGTATCTATTTTGTTTATATATTAAAATACCATGCAAACGCAACTCAAAGGATGGTGCGTGGAGATAAACTGCCTCTTTAAAAGTGGTTCTGCATTTGGTCGAAAATCACAGCCACAAAATTGCATTCCATCGTGAATATCTTCCTATATATATATATATATATATATATCGCTGTTGTATTTACAGAGAAACATCATAGGAGTGTAAACGAATAATAAACAGCCAATGATGACAATGATCGCACCAGTGGAGGAATATGTAGATTTACACAAAAGCGTGGTAATATGAACAGAGATGTTAGCTCCGGTAGGAGGTGGTGTCGAGGGGGTGTGAAAGAGAACGAAAAGTTTTTGAGTGCCAGAGAGGCTGTCGGGTCATTATCGCTCCTGTCGCTCTTCATTCACTTACAAATTTAAGCTAAAAAAAAAAAAAAGCCTGTCGGCGCCGCCGTATATACAGCAGATGCTTGGGCCTTGAAATTGATTAACGTATATACAGCAGATGCTTGGGCCTTGAAATTGATTAACGTATATACAGCAGATGCTTGGGCCTTGAATGTGCCACGTTTCGCCCTCATAACCCGCCAGCCTTGAATGCTTTAGTCTACAGTGTTAAATTGAGTCCAGCTTGGTTAGTTTATTCGAAAAATGAAACAACTGAGTTTGAAATCAACCAAAAAAAAAGAAAAAACATCTAACCAAACTTAGATTGATTCGATCGAAGTTCTTAATAATTTATTTTATCTAGTTATACTTGACAAGATCAAATTAGTTTTTAATAAATAAAAAATATTATTTTAATAAAAATAATTCATCTTTATTAATTTAGTAATTAATGGTGCTGATTTGATTTTTTAAATATATTTTTAAATTAATTTTAAAATTAGATTTTCGTAATTTTATTTAGACTGAATTTTTTTATGTAAAATTATTTTTTTTATAAATTATTTTTTATTTTTTCTGTATATTTTTATTATTGAATTTTTTTAATAAAAAATACTTTCCAGTTAAATAAAAACTTATTTGTTTTTTTATAAAAAAAATTCTTTAATTTTAGGCTAATTTTTTTTAAAATTTACAAAAAATTCAAAAATATATTATTATTTATTTATCATATTAAATTTAATAATTAATCTTTTGATTAGATATATATATATATATTATTTTTTTACTTGTTTTCAATTTTATTTATTAGAATTTTATTTTTATATCAACTTTGATTATCATTTTTTTATTTATCAAATTGGTTTGTTTTTTTTTTATTTAAAATTTTTTATAAAATTACAATTTTTTTCAATCTCGTTCTTTTCAACTTTATTAACTATAATTTTTAATTTTTATTTTATTTGATATGTTTTATAAAATTAGAAGTTTTTTATTTATTTTTTTATCTACTAAATTTAATCCTTATTTTTTACTAAAAATTTAAAACATAAAAATTTATTTTTCATGATCCAACAAATAAATGAAGCTTTAGGTCTTATTTTTTTATGGTTGCAAAGTGTTTTTACAAAAAAAATTAAGAATTTTTTTGTTTTAATGTATATTTTTTAAATATATTTTAAATAACAACTATACCCCCGGATGACAAGAAAGATGCCATTTATGTAACGAAAAGAACAGCGAAAACGAAAGAACGATCACTGTGCTAGTGATTAGCAACGGTGGACCACTTTCTCATATGGGCAATGTTAGGTATGCATGCTAGGTCAAGTACAATTTGGGTGGGCTTTGGTGGAAAAGGTTAATTTAAAGAACATGACGGATAAATAATAACTCCGTAAAGTTTGGTTGGTGGAAAATTCCAAGTTCCATGTACGGTTACATTGCGGTTTAAGCTTGGATCCAATGGTATTGACCAAAGAACGAAAAAAAAAAAAAGGAATTGCGAAATGGATTATTATAAATTTAATGTTTTCAACAATAGCAATAAGAAATTATAGAGTGTATTCATTTTTGTATTTTAAACATAAATTCACCATAAATTTTATTTTCATGAAATAGTAAAAGAGTATAATTTCATATGCATTCAATTATAAACAAAAACAGTGCGGTATTGTTTGTTATTGAAGTATCAATTACTTTGTTAAAATATTATTTTTAATTAAAAATATTTAAAAAATTAATTTTCATTCTCAAACTTTTTTTCTGCTTAATTGCTCCTTTTTAAGCTAAAATTAATATTCAACTATTTTTTTCTTTTTAAAAAAGAAAGGGTTGAATTGAAATATAAACAACCAGAGTAAAAAAAAGGCGGTTAAAATATATAGCAACTTTTAATTTCAAATAAAAATTTCATTTTAATTAATACATGATTGGTCCCCTTGATCATCGAAAATCTAATTTTAATATAAAACTTCATTTCCCTCGCTCTCTAATTAAAAGTTGAAGCAAGATGAAAAGGTCGCTCTCAAACCCAGAGAGCCATGTAAGGCATGCGGTCACACACTTCTACCCTCCAATGACGACGATTCACCTCTAAACGCTTCCTTCACAGTCAGCTGTAAAAAGTACCGTCTTCTCTTCTCTTTTCTCTCTCCTTTTCGTCTCCAGAGTCGAGTCTCCTTCTGAAGTTCAACTTTCAGCTTTCAACTTCCATTTATCTTTCACTCTTCTTCTCTTCCTTCTATGCACACATAACCCCCCCCCCCCCCTTCTCTGCTCTAACCGTACCCAAAAACCTTCTCGAATTTCTTGCTAACCGAAACCTCATTTTCACAGAAAAAACACGACTTTACCTTACTTTTTGTATCGTCAAGCAGTTTAACTCACACATACTAGCTAAAACGTAAGAGATGCATCCTTTTCAAAGCTTTTACTATATAAATCAAGATGGACAGAAACCAGAGCCAAGCTTAGTCAACATTATGGACGGTGGAGAATCAATCCTGAGCTCAGCTTCAAAAACAGAAGCTAAAATATCAACCGAGTCATCATGCAAGAGCCACAAAGAAACAGAAAGGAGACGCAGACAACGTATCAACGCCCACCTCTCCACCCTCCGTACTCTCCTTCCCAAACCCACCAAGGTTATATTACACACACACACAATACATATACATACATACATATATATATGTATGTATATGTATATGTATAAAATCCTCTTTCTAATACCTTAAGACCTGAATTTAAACAAATTTGTAGTACGTTATTGTAGTATGGTAATAACTACGTTAATTTCTTTCTCGTGTATAAACGCAGACAGACAAGGCCTCGTTGCTGGCTCAAGTAGTGCATCACGTGAGAGACCTAAAAATGAAGGCAGCTGGGTCGGCACGGCAGTATAGTAATAACTGTAGCAGCGGATTAGAGCCCGAAGAGAACTGGCCATATCCAGGAGAAGTAGACGAGGCTACGCTGAGTTGCTGTGGTCATGAAGAGAAGATGATAAAAGTGAGTGTTTGTTGTGAAGATAGACCGGGTCTGCATATGGATTTGACCCGAGCGATTAAGTCTGTGCGGGCCAGGGCGGTGCGGGCCGAGATGATGACGGTGGCTGGGCGGACCAAGAGTGTGGTAGTGATGAGGTGGGACAATGGCAGTGGTGGAGAGGAGGATGTTGGGATTTTGAAACGGGCTTTGAACGCTGTTGTGGAGAACCGGGCCTCCGGTTCTGGGTTCGGCCAAGTGGTCCAGGGGAATAAAAGGGCGAGAGTCTTCGGTCTGGCTAGTGATGTTGATAGAGGTAGAAATTGACCGGTGAGTTTTCATAATCGAGTGAAAAAATGGAAGCGGTGAGTTTGGATACAGTCAAATGTTTATATCTCCAAAAATAAGTTAGATGACTACGTATGAAGGACTCTGTTTATGCATTTGTTTTTTTCGTTTAAGTTAGTCTTTTTAGCAGTGACGGGGCTACAGGGTGGATGACAGGATGAGGGGCCGTCGTCCTCGCTGATTTAATTTGTTTCCCCTGGTCTAAAAGTATCATTTAGTAATGAACTAGGTTGTTGCGGCATGAATCATTTTTTTTTGGAACATAGGAAAATAATATAAAAATTATCAGAAATTTCTGGACATTGGTATAACAGTTTAAATTTACAAAATTTCAACCTAATTTTTTATTTAATTTTAATTTTAAATTATATCATGTGAGAGTTATTTTGACATAATTTTATAATTTTAATTTTAAATTATATCATGTGAGAATTATCTTGACATAATTTTATTGTCTGGATATATAAATATATATATATATATATATATATATATATATATATATTTACTCTAGTTAATTCACCAAAACCGCGATCTGATTTATAAAATTTATCAATTAAATTATTTTGTTATTTTATTAGATAATAAAAAATATGATTATCAATTCATATTTAACTTAATATCTAGTGATAAAACCAAATAAAAATTCAACATTAAAAAATAAAATTAAAAAAAATAATATTTCAAAAACAAATAGCAAAACAAATCTTGACATAGAAGTTTTCCTGACATGACCTTTTTATTTGGATAGGTCTAAAAAAATAAAAACAAAAATTAAAGGAAATTATCCATTATAACAACTACTATTATTTTACATTATTGATTATGAAAAATAGATTATGGATATATAAGTTTATGCAATCTATTAACATCATTGATCCCTATTCCATACAAGTTTACATAATCATGGATATATAAGCATCCATGAATCATTAGATAAGTTTCTTAAAAGCTTATTTACTCACAAACATATAAGAAGATGAACATTCTCTTGCATTTATCATTTTCATTTATTGTTTGCTATGCATAACTTTTAAGGCAACACTCCTTATATTTGAGCCAATTCTAGCTTTAAAAGGTTCCATATACAACACATAAAATTTATTTGTAGAAAGTTGTGGGTTGTTGCTCAAGTTTTTTGATTTTAATCTTGGAAACCTATTAATCAACTATGAAAAGACCCATAATTCTTTTAAGTTTGTTTTAGACTCTGTCCCTAATTATAAACATAACTAAGAAATTTAACCTAAACTATTCATGCTATTGCTCGAAAAAAATTGTTGAAATCTCGACATTAATTACAAAGTTAATGATTTTAGTAAGATAAAATAAATTGTTGAGAAATAATGAACGAGAAAATTTAGTAAGATTTTTTTTAACATTTTAATGCCTAAAAAGGAAAATTTAGTGAGAATGCTTTGTATTTTAATACTTCTCGTTATGATTTTCATGGACTTTTAGCATTAATAACATATTCTTATGTTATTGTCTTTAATAAATTTCTTTGTTAAGTCATGTTGATTTTCCATGGAGAACCAATAGTATTAATAATATATCCTTATATTTTTTACTTCGGTGATATTTATGTTAAGCCATGTCCTAATATTCATTTTTCAAGGAAAAGGTAGAAGTTTTTGTTAGGATGCTGGCATGCAAACCCGACAAGACAAAAGGTAAGGGACAAGATAAAATGAGAAATGACACACAAGAATTTACGTGGTTCACCCAATTTGGCTACGTCCACGGGCAAGTATAGAAGAATTTTACCAAGTAATGTGGGAATACAACTTCTCTCTAATAATAGGAGAACAATAAAAAACTCTCTATTATTAGGAGAAAACACCTCACTTACTATCTCACAAATACCTCACAATTTTGTGGGATTACTCTCTTCTCACCCTCTCTTCTTTCTCTCTTATGGTGTGTATATAATGCTTGGATGCATTGCCTATTTATAGGCAAGCATCCATGAAAAAGACAAGGGGTTAGGCAAATAGCACCAATTTGGTGCATACAATTTTTGACTAAGATGGCTACACCTTCTCCCACCATTTTTGACTAAGGTGTAAAAGGATGACTACACCTTCTCCTACCATTTTTGACTAAGGTGTAAAAGGATGACTACACCTTCTCCTACCATTTTTGACTAAGGTGGTTAGCTTCACATTCTCCCACTTGAAAACTTTGATGATTGAATCAAGTCTTCACACTTGATCATTTGTGCTTCTTCTATCCTTTCTATACTTGCCATCTTCATGCTGCTTACGTTTCTGCTAGGCCGTAAGAGGATCTGCACCATATATACTTATCAGTGTTAACCGGTTTTGTCAAAGCATCTGCTGAGTTTTCCTTTGTGTGAATCTTCTGAAAATCCACACTTCCATCTTCCACCACTTCGCGAACAAAGTGATACTGAACATCTATGTGTTTTGTTCTTGAATGAAACGCTGGATTCCTTGCAATATGCAAGGTACTTTGACTATCACAATACAAAAGAATATTCTCTTGCTTGTGCCCGAGTTCCTCCATAAGTTTCTTCATCCATATTGCTTCTTTACAAGCTTGTGTAGCTGCCATGTACTCAGCTTCTGTTGTGGATAACGCTACAACAGTCTGAAGTTTAGAAACCCAGCTCACAGCTCCTCCTGCAATTATGAACACATAGCCTGTAGTGGACTTCCTTTTCTCAAGGTCACCAGCAAAATCTGAATCAACATATCCTCTGATAGTAAATTCTGATCCTCCATAACATAATGCAACATCTGAGGTACCCTTGATGTATCTCAAGATCCTCTTAATAGTATTCCAATGCTCTCTACCAGGATTTGCCATGTATCGACTAACTGCTCCCACTGCTTGTGCAATGTCCGGTCTTGTACATATCATGGCAAACATTAAACTTCCCACTGCTGATGCATACGGTACTTGAGACATCTCCATCCTCTCTGCTTCATTGCTAGGAGACATACTTGAGGATAATTTGAAGTTAATAGGAAGTGGGGTGGAAATTGGCTTACAATCTTGCATCTTGAAGCGTCGCAAGATCTTCTTCAAATAATTCTTTTAAGAAAGCCAAATCTTCCTCTTACTTCTGTCTCGGTAAATTTGCATCCCTAGAATCTTGTTTGCTGGTCCCAAGTCCTTCATATCAAATTCCCTAGCCAACTGTGCCTTTAATTCTTGGACTCGATCTTTGTTGGGGCCTATCACCAACATGTCATCCACGTACAACAACAAAATGATGAAATCTTCTTCAAACCTCTTGTAATACGTACAATGGTCTGAACTGAGTCTGTTGTACCCAAGGCTAATTATGAAGGAATCAAATCTCTTATACCAACATCTCAGCGCCTGTTTGAGACCGTATAGAGATTTGTTCAACCTGCAAACCAAGTTCTCCTTGCCTGTTTCAGCAAAACCCTCTGGTTGGAGAATATAAATTTCTTCTTCAAGTTCTCCATGAAGAAATGCAGTTTTCACGTCTAACTGCTCCAAGTGAAGATCAAATATAACACACATTGACAAGACTACTCTGATTGTCGTAAGTCGTACCACTCGAGAAAATATCTCATTGAAGTCTATTCCTTCTTTCTGAGCATATCCTTTCACCACCAATCTTGCACGATACCGCTCCACTTGATCATTGCCATCACGTTTTATCTTGTAAACCCATTTGTTGCCAATGACTTTTCTTCCTTGTGGTAGCGGAACAAGATCCCAAGTATTATTCTTGTACAGAGCTTCAATCTCTTCTTGCATTGCTGTCATCCACATAGACACATCTGTGCTTTTAATAGCCTCATGGAAAGTTGATGGCTCTCCATCCTCTGTTAGAAGACAGTATGCAATGTTACTTTCAGTAACATATTCTGAGTGCCAAGTCGGTGGTCTTCTTTCACGAGTCGACCGCCGAACTTCAGGAGTTTTAGACTATATTTGTTCTTGCTCTTCATGCTCTGGTACAGCTTCAGAAAAAGCATGATTCTGAGTATTTTCCACATGGACTGCTGTAGTCTCTTTTAGAATGCTATTATGTTCTTCCATTTGCATTTTACCTTCTGCAAATATGACATCTCTGCTGATCATTACCTTATGGGCAGTGGGATCCCACAAGCAATACCCCTTCACTCCATCAGCATATCCCAAGAATACACATTTTCTGGATTTTGAATCCAGCTTGCTAACTTCTTGTGTATTGTACATCACGTACACAGGACTTCCAAATATATGCAATCGAGAATAATCAGCTGGTTTTCCAGTCCACATCTCCATCGGTGTCTTCAACTCAATTTCGGTTGATGGAGATCGATTTATCACATAACAGGCGGTATTGACTGCTTCTGCCCAGAATGACTTTCCTAAACCTGCAGCCTTCAACATTGCTCTTGTTCTTTCTAATAGAGTTCTCTTCATCCGCTCTGCCACTCCATTTTGTCGTGGAGTGTATGCCGTTGTGAACTGCCTTTTGATACCTTTATTTTGACAGAAGTTATCAAATTCATCACTGGTATATTCTCCTCCATTGTCAGTCCTCAAACACTTGATCTTCTTTTCAGATTCAAGTTCCACCCGCGCTTTGAAAGTTTTAAAGACTGTAAGCACATCTGCCTTCCTTCTAATTGGATACACCCAACATCTCCTGGAGAAGTCATCTATGAATGATACAAAGTATCTTGCTCCTCCCAAGGATATAACCGGTGCTTGCCATACATCAGAGTGAATCAGGTCTAAGATGCATTTGCTCTTAGTTGTTGATGTGCCAAACTTCAACCTGTGTTGTTTACTTGCAACACAGTGCTCACAAAAAGGTAAAGTAACCTTTGTAAGCCCAGGGAGTAACTTCTGATCAGAGAGAACCTTTAAACCTTTTTCTGACATGTGACCTAGTTTTTGATGCCACATCATCGTCTTCTCTTCTGCAGGACTGGCTGATGCAATTGATGCTTCTACCTCATGATGTGTTTCTCCCATTAATGCAAATACATTTGCAACTGTCTTTCTTGCCTTTAAAACCACCAGCGCTCCTTTGATGATTTTCATAATTCCATTATCTGTTCGGATCTTACAGCCAAGACTATCAAATTGTCCTATAGACAAAAGATTCTTCTTTAAGTCTTTCACATGTCGCCCTTCTGAAATAGTACGAATTAAGCCATCATACATCTTCAATTTGATGGTGCCAATGCCGACAATCTCTAAAGTATGATTATCACCCATGAACACTTTGCCTCCAGAGATAGGTTTATATGTATGGAACCAATCTCGATTAGGAGTCATATGCCATGTTGCTCCTGAATCCATTAGCCAGACCTCAGTGAGCTCTTCTGTATCTGTAGAGATTGTCGCTGCTTCACTATATAAAACATCTCCATCTTCTGAGGTACTCGCAACACACCCTTGAGATTTTGATGACTCTGCAGAATTCTCTATACCCTTTTTAAACCAACAATCCTTTTTGAAGTGCCCCTTTTTGCCACAGTTGTAGCATTTCACAGCCTTCTTACTTCTTGATTTGGACCTCCCCTGCCTTTGACTCCCACAAGAGCCACGCTCCGTTGATCTTCCTCTTGACACCGATAATGCCTCTGCTTGGTTTGAACTGTTTCTGTCTCCTTTGTTTTTGCGCCTATTTTCTTCTTCCAAGATAGCAGCTGCAACATCATCGAAGACTAGATAATCTGAGAGGATATTATTTGTCAAGTTGATAATGAGTTGATCATACGAATCAGGAAGACTTTGAAGTAGAAGCTCTGCACGTTCATTTTCCTCTATTTGCTGACCCAATGTAGTGAGTTGTGAAAATAGAGTCCTTATTGTGTTGATATGGTCAGTCACCAATGTGGTTTCTGCCATTCGAAGGGTATAAAGTCTCCGCTTTAAGAAAATCTTATTGTGCAAAGACTTGGACTCGTATAGCTTTGTTAGAGTCTCCCATATCTCCTTAGCTGTTTTCTTCTCCGCCACACTTGATAATACTTCATCGGCTAATGCTAAATGTATGTTAGCAATAGCATTGCCATCCATCTCATTCCATTTTGCATCATCAGTGATCTCCGCGGGCCGATCCCTAATTGCTGCCAAGCAATTATCTTTCCTTAAAATTGCTTTAATTCTCATTTTCCATAATGAGAAATTGCTCCCATTAAACCTCTCAATCTCGTACTTTGCTGCCATTGTATTCACCAAGATCTATTCAGCTATCACCATTTCACAGATCTGTAACGTATATAGAAATAGTATCGTGTGAATAATACTTCACTAAGTAAGTTCCCAGGAAAGATTGGAGGGGTCACAAACGGTCCCGTTTAAAACCCAATCTCCTTAGACAGAACTTCCTAGACCGTATTTAATCACCGCACTGACTTTCTATATACACCAACAGCAACGTATGTGAACAGTACCGTATGGATGAATAGTGCCGTATATGTGAATAGTAACCGTATACACGAATAATTTTTGTGTATTAACAACACCAACCAGGAGGCTTTGATACCACTGTTAGGATGCTGGCATGCAAACCCGACAAGACAAAAGGTAAGGGACAAGATAAAATATTTTATTGTTCTCCTATTATTAGAGAGAAGTTGTATTCCCACATTACTTAGTAAAATTCTTCTATACTTGCCCGTGGACGTAGCCAAATTGGGTGAACCACGTAAATTAAGTAATGTGGGAATACAACTTCTCTCTAATAATAGGAGAACAATAAAATCTCTCTATTATTAGGAGAAAACACCTCACTTACTATCTCACAAATACCTCACAATTTTGTGGGATTACTCTCTTCTCACCCTCTCTTCTTTCTCTCTTATGGTGTGTATATAATGCTTGGATGCATTGCCTATTTATAGGCAAGCATCCATGAAAAAGACAAGGGGTTAGGCAAATAGCACCAATTTGGTGCATACAATTTTTGACTAAGATGGCTACACCTTCTCCCACCATTTTTGACTAAGGTGTAAAAGGATGACTACACCTTCTCCCACCATTTTTTACTAAGGTGGTTAGCTTCACAGTTTTATAAGGGGATCCAGTGTGATCCTAGTATTTTTTTGTTAATTTTTCCTTAGGATGGGGGTAATAATTCCAATTTTTTTCTCCTTCACGGGATAAGTTGGGTTTGGACTAAACTCAAAATGGCCCAATGCTTTGTTAAATCAAAGATTTTGTGAAGTAAGCGTACGTGACCACGTTCCTTTTAGACTGGGGCCATTTCACAATCGGAGAGTGGCACCATTTCTTCAAAAATTAGACCTAGTTAACGTAGATGTGATAGCTAGAATCAACAATGGATAGGCTAGATATGCTGTTGTTTTTGCGGCTAACACTGTGTTTCGTGATTTTTAAAAAATTTTACTTGAAATTAATTTTTTGTGTGTTTTTAGATTTTTTGATGTTAAAATTAATTTTTTATAAAAATAAAAAATATTATTTTCATGTATTTTCTAATGAAAAATAGTTTAGAAAACAATCATTACTACTAATTTTTTTAAAAATAAAAAATATTATTTTCATATATTTTCTAATAAAAAATAGTTTAGAAAACAATCATTATTACACCTCCAAACACTATCCAAATCTTTTCCACAATATAAAAATGCTATGGTGATGTAAGTGCTTTTCAAGAAGAGAAAAAAACTAAGATTAGGATCATTTAGTTGATTAAGATTAATAATCTCGTATAATTATAATAATATAAGTTAAAAAAAATATAACAATAATAAATAAGTTGATAAAAAAAGCCCGACCCAAGTTCATTTAGTTTAGCACAAGTTCATTTAGTTTAACACACCAGATATATAACATGATCGTAATACTAGGATAAATATTTAAAAATAATAAATAAAATAATAAAACTCAATTATTAAATAATCCAATATTGATAGGCAGAACTATAGAAAATTAATACTAAAAAAACAATGAAAAAAATCTGAGTCAACCTAAATTAACTTATTAGCCCTATAACCATAGATATAGGATTGTGATAACCTTGTAGATAGAAAAGTGAAAAAAAAAGTGAAGCCCGATTCTTCATAAATCAAATGATGAAAGATAAGATTAAAAAAATAAAATTTAAAAAGAAACTAAAAAGAAATACAAAAGTCAACTTGTGTTAATATTTGAAACTTGTGACCCTTGTCACGAGCCCAAGACCAATACCATGAAAAACAAATCCTAAAAAATAACAAAATAAAATTCTCAATCACAAAATATTGAGGGATGAAATCGAGAAAAAAAACTATCAAGAAAGAATTTAAAACAAAAAAAATAGCAATAAAAAAAGGAAACTAAATTTAACATAAAAATAAATTAAAATCAAATGTTAATGGATGAAATTGAAAATAGAATTCAATTAAAAAATAATAAATAAAGGAATAAATAACATTTAAAAGAATAATTATAAAATTTGATAAAAAAAAATTAAATTAAATCAAATTATAAAGGATTAAATTGAAGAAAAAAATAAAAATAAAAAAAAACAAAAAAAAACAAATAACAAATAAAAAAATAAAGACCAAATTGGATATAAAAGTCAAATGAAAAGACACTTTTGTATTTTGCCAAAAAAAAGGAGAAAAGAGGGGAAAAGAAAAAAGTCCATCGAAACAATGCTGCTAACATGCACTCTGTTACCATGAAGATCTTGATTCACCCCTCTCAACGCTTTTGCAGATGATGGTGTTTTGACGCTAGAGGAGCGTGTACATGTGTCTGAAGGGTGCATGTTCTTCCCACTCACTAGTATGTGCATTGCACATGTCAATAATTTATCTTTTATTTTTTTTATTAAAAGACTAGATTGCCCTTACCCCACTTGAAATAGCAAAAAAATTAGGATGAAAAGACCAAAAAGCCCATTGATGTAAGTTATAGTTCTTTTTTGCTTCTAGGAATAATTTAGTCATTTTAATGTTTTTTAATGAGAAAAATATGAAAAAGCTCCTAGTAAACCGTTAATCAAATTATACTTTTAAGAATATTTTATACATTACACTTTGCAAAGAAAATGTTAAAAGACCATTATACTCTTATTCAATCTAGTGATGACAAATAAATCTCATAAAAAAGATCATTTTTTTCCCGAAGAAAGTTCTATAAGTTTTATTATGGAGGAGAAAACAATCATTTCACTATGTAAATCTTGAAACGTGAGTGTCTTCACAATAGAATATTGATCTCATTTAATTTTTTTAATAAATAATGGACATGGTGTATATAAATTTGTAGATCCTTCTTAGTAGTTTCGAGCTAAATAATCATTTAATTTGGATAGAAGTATCTATGATCGTGCTCTCTATTTTTTTTTTTTGCATAAAAACAATGTCTAGGTGTCACCTATATATTTCAAAGAAATAAAAAAAATAAAATGACATGGGTTATAATCTCAATTGGGTGAAATAAGTCAATTTTATTTTAATAAGAAAATAAAAAAATTGGCAACAATAATAAATAAAGAAATTTTTTAAATGACCGTTAAAACTAAGGCAAAAACCTTTATAAGTATGCAATTGGGTAAAAAAGAGATAAAAACTGCTCTAGAAACTTGGGGTTGCATGGTAAACATGTGATTTAGATAATAAAAGATGAGCATACTTAGATTAATATACAAAACCCGTTGCTTATACAATGAGATTGGAATAATATGAAAAATCACTTTTAAAAAACTTGTCCCTATGGTTTGACCTGTGACCCAGGTGATTAGAGACTTAGGTCGGGTTGAGTCTCAACAAAGATAAAGGAAAATTGACTAGATATATTTCGATAAAAAAAAGGTTAACCTACAACCTAGTTATTCTTCGAAAAACCCAGTTAAAACCCGTTAATATTTTTTTTGTTTTTTTAATTCAAAATAATGTCTTTTTTACATTTTTATAAAAAAAAGTTGACCTAGGTCAATCGGGTCAACTTACTTGACCATAACTTAGGGGTGAGTAAAAAAATAAAAAAACTGATTAAACCGAGAAACCGGAAAAACAATAACTAAAAAAATTGAACAGTAAAAAAAACCGATTAAAATTAAAAAAAAAATAACTAGTTTGTTGGTTTTATAAGCTTGAAACTGAAAAAACCGAACTGAACTCGAACCTAAAACATAGAGTCAAGCCTGAAAAAATCGAGCCAAACCTAAAAAATAAGCTAAACCAAGCCAAATCAAAAAATAAGCCAAACTAGTTTGAACCAGTTTTTGTCTAAAAAACCAAACCAAAACCAGTTGGTTTGGATCGGTTTCAGCTTGTTTTTTTTTTTTAATTTCAATTTGATTTTTTTTTTGATAAAAACCGAACCGAACAGAAAATAATCACCCCTACCATAACTCAAGACTTGCCATAAGTCGACCCTCAAGTCAGGTTTGAGAACCATGCGATGAATAACTTTTAAGACTCGCAAAACATGTGATTAGATCAGAAGCACCACGGATGAAAAAATCGAGAAGTTCAATCTTCAACATATCAAATGCTGAAGAATGAAATCGAGAAAAAAATCAATTATATGAAAAGATCTCAAATAAAAGAATAACAATTACAAGAATGAGGGTAAAAATAAAAATAAAAAATAAGTTAAAGGTCAAGAATAATTTTTTGATTGGTGTGTTAATTGAAAAAATATTAAAAAAATAAAAAAAAATAAAGATTAAAAGAATAAGAACCCAATTAGAAAAAAAAAACATCATAAACTTGGATTAAAGGATAAAATTAAAAACCACAAAGTGGCAAAGGAAAAAAAATAGAAATTAAAAAAAATAACCATATTGAAAAACATTATATATGTCAAATTAGAATTGAAGATTAAATTAAAAATAAATAAAAATTTAACAAAAGAGTCAATAAAAAAAATTAAAAAAATTAAAATAAAAACTAAAGTTAAAATATCAAGAAGAAAAATGATTAATCTTTATTTTTTGGTTAGAAGAGAAAAAAGAAGAAGAAGAAGAAAAACCAGCCTACGAGAAACTTCCCAATAGTCATTGGTACACGTCACACTAGAAAAAAAAGAATGCAGTGATGTATCCAACAATATGATAGCATAGCATTTTTATCACTAGAAAGTGCTGCATGCAATGTTGAAATTGCGCGAGTTCTTCTTATATAATGATGCTTGCACAACATGCATCGATAAATTTTGAAAATTAAATAATATTTAATTAATACAAAAAAATATTTATGTTAATGATTACCCCAACAATTACCAGAAAACCAATATAAAAAAGATCTGAAGGCCATGATCTTATGGTTAAAGTTTTTTGATACTAAGGGTATACTTGCCATTTTAGTGTATATTAACAAACAAAAAGACTTATTCATCCCTCCCTAACATGTTTATAATTTTTTTTATTTATTTTGGAGATAATAAAATTATTTTATTATGCAAAAAATATAAAATACAATTATATCCTAACAAAATTTTAATGATCAATACACCATATGAAAAAACAAAAATACTCTTAAAACAAAGCATGTGAATTTTTTTTGGCAAGAACAAAATTGTCATTAGGTGAATAGAAAAAAGTGTCTATAGTTATGGTGAAATTGCCTTCCCCTCTAGGCTTTTTCTTAATGCCTTGTGTGCCTTCCTTTACCTCTAAATAATTTATTTATTCATGAATCAAAATCCAATGTTGACGAGCGAAGTCTAAGAGACAAAAATAATAAGCATGCAAGTCGAGGCTTGCCTCGGACTAGGGCGGGAAGTGAGATGGTCTGGCGAATCCGTAAGCACAGATTCAGTCATGTAGCATTTTCCAAACTACTATGCTGATTTCGAAATGTCTAATCTTTGCAAGTCCTCTGCTCTCAAATTACAGGCCAAAAAACTCGTTCCATTATTGCAACAATGGCTGCTTTTAGGCCTTCTTCAGTCAAAGGGGAACCCTTTCAGCTCACCCTTTTCAGCCATCATCAATTCATTCACGGGAATTGGCCTAGTTTGAAAACTGCAAGCTCTTTTCTTTCAGCCTCCACTTATATTCTGATTGTTTATGTGCTAATCTTCGATGACCAGGGATACTAGCTTTCTTGTTCTCTGACTTTCCTTCATCAGGAGAAACTGGGGGAGAGTTGATGATGCTTTGTTCCGGTTATCACCTTCACTCAAGTAAGTTCAAGCGTACCCTTATTATCCAGGATTGTAATTGATGGAAACCAAGGATTTTTTTTTTTTATGTATTATTGATTTAATGTTTTGATTATCCACTGCTTAATTAAGGGTTTCTATATTAGTTTTACCTATACCTATCAGCGTGTACCAGGAAATTTGCTGAAATTCGAATGAAATTGTTCCTGTTAAGGAACATAACAATGACCAGGCCTGTTAATTAACTTGTTAGCAATGAAACCAAGCTTCTGAAGTTTCACAGAGGGGTTTAGTAAATGAGACTTTTTTATTTTTTTTACTTCAATTATTTGCGTTTAGTTTTTGTCAGACAACTTGTCAGTTTTCATTGACCCAAAAAGAAAAAAAAAAAACTTGTCAGCTTTCTACAAATGCCAGTACAGAATCCTGATTATTTTGTTACATGTTTCACTTGTTAACTTTAACCAGGTTGAAACACTCTTGTCCTGCTTCACACTATCACATGTCGAAACAATTCTTTTTCCATTTTTGCTTCTCTTCTACCCCACCAAAAGGTAGGATTAACCCCCCCTGGCTGTTGACGTCATTGATTCTCGGTGGTTATGATCACGCAAGGTCATAGATTCCCTCTTTTCTGGTTTGAAATGGATTTTTTTATGAAACAATAATGCAATGTTGACGGTATTCATGCCAGAGTACTTTTATGAATTTTTCAAAAAATATCTACTACTTGAGAGTAAAGACACTTTCAGTTTACAGAAAGCAGATCAAGCAAGTGTAACTTTTGCTGGTGATGCTAAATTTAGTGATGCTTCCAAGTTCCTAGGATAAACTGGGAGTGCAACATGGGAGGCGCGTACTTTAGTATTTCAATGATCACTTGTCTTCATTTTCAGGGAGAACTCAGCTCTGAGATTAAATGCTCCGAGGAGTTCTACAGGACTTGCTCAAGAACTCACAAGCTTTGAAGCACTGAATGTCCAAAACAGATGGCGGGGCGGACTTCTTTGATCAAATTAATGAAGCAGAGGTTTCCGATTTTCAAGAAGCACAGATACTTGTTAGTATCAGATAGCAAGCAAAAGAGTAATATTATGGCTTTGAGGAAGTCCGTTTGCTTCTTCATCCTTTTGTCATCCTGTGCTGTTGAACAGGGGTGAAGTGGAGCATTTCAAAACTCTTTCTGAAGCTCAATCACCAAGGTGTTAAACAAAATTGTTTCTATCAGCCTGGTGATTGCTTGCAATGCCCAGCTAACGTCCTGGGATTTCAACCTGGAGAGAAGCTTTTATGGCTCGAAATGTTGCGAATCTGTCTCCACCTCATCTTCGTTCATTGATGGTAATAGTCGAGCTTCAACCACCATCTTCTCGTTCTTTCCTTTCTTGATTCCTTCGCTTTGTGCTGTCAAGCTTCCACAGTCAACATCAGACATACTAGCATCAATTTCTTATTTGACAAACAGACAGGTACATCAAAGAAACGAAATTCAAATTCATGAGAATTTAAATGAAGCAACTGACACAATTCAAACAAAGGAGATTGATCAAGATACTATAGTAAATCTGGTCCCATTTTGAAAGATATAGAAACTAGAGTAAATATGTATGATTCCTCTTATTACAATGCAGACACCAAGGAACACTCTTTTTTTTTTAAAAAAAAAAAACCCATAAATTTATAGAGATTCAAGGTACCTTGCACTCCCTTTTACTGGAGGCAGCTTTTCAAAATGGAAAGTTTCATTTCTTTCCATTCTCTGTTCATTTGCTTTAAATTGAAACATATTATCAAACAATAAACACAATTCAAAAATCAAAACACAATATCAGATACAAACTTGATTATTTATTAAAAATAAATTAAAATTAACCTACACAAATCAACCAATAACTTAACAACCCATCTTTCTTTAATTACAAAGTAATTCAATTCTCTCAATTTTAAAAAATATAATTCATAATCCAATAACCATAAAAAACTTTATAAATTGAAATATACTTAATTTTTAATTGTTATTAATTCCACACATATTTATTTTTAAATTTTTTTAACTAAATCATAAAATTAACAAAAAATAATTGGTATCCACCTAACTACTCATTATTTGCTCGTTTCAAGAGAAAATAACATCAATTAATACCATAATTTATTATCAATTACACATTAATTTTCAACTAAACTCCTAATTGACTAAAATTAATTGGAACTCAACTAATTATTCATTATTTTTTTCAATCAAACTTATTCAATCTAAATTAATATCTTTAACTATTGCCAATTCTACACACAATCAATCACCCTCTAAATTTTCAACTTAATCATAAAATTACTATAAAATAATTGGTACTTATTAATTTCCTGTCATTTTTCTAGTACTAAATAAATCAATTTTCCTCAAATTCCAAACAAACCTTAACATATAAATTATTATTATAAAATAAATAAAATATTTAAAAATACAAGTAAAGTAAATTATAGATAACACAAATAAATTTTAATAAATTAATCTAAAAAATAAATAATTAAGTTTGTTTACTTGATAATAGAATCAAAAGAGGGAAGCCGTTGGAATTTTCAAGGGAGAGAGGGTTGTTGTGAGAGAATTGTTGGGTTTTAATTTCTCTTAAAATTACCATTAGAAATTTCTATCCATGATTTGACACATCAGCAATACTAACAAAATTGCTGACATTTTTTGTTTCATCTCTGTTTTCGTTTGAAATCACAGACAAAAATTGTGCATTGATGTTTCCGTTAGTAAACCGCGATGGATTCGACGGTTCCTCTATTTTTTTTTTCAATTTTCTAATATTGACTTTCAGCCCCGTGGTTAAGCTATCTACGTACAATTCATGAGTAGGTCTTCATGTCACAACCTCCTAGCGTCACTGATCAATCTAAGCCCCCATCATGCGTGTTGTCTGCTCCATTTACGATTAAAACAAGCGCCTCGCCGCTTGGAACTGAAAACCTTTCTATTATCTTTGGGCTTTGTCAGCTCCCAATTTGATTGTTCATTATTCATCTACACTGGGTACAAGACTGTTCTGGTTTATTCTTATTTATGCGGATGGCTTATTAGTTATAGGTAACTCTCCTACGTAGTTTTAAAACCCGGTCCAGCTGGCAGGTTGATCCAGGACCCAGTCAACCCGGGGCTGGAACCGGGCCGGGTTGATGAAAAAATAAGGTAAGCCATGACCCGGCATGACCCGGTCGACCCGGCGGGTTGACCCAGAAACTCGGATGACCCGGCAAAACCCGGTGGTAACCCGTTGACTTTTATTTATTTTTTTATTAAAACAACGTCGTTTTGAATTTTTTTTAAAATAGAAATTGACCCGGCCGACCCGGTCAAAAACCGGTGACCCGGTCAAAACCCGGAACCCGGACCTTGGACCGGGCCAACTACCGGGCCGGGTTTAAAAACTATGCTCTCCCATATTCATTCATCGATCATGTTATTGCAGCACTCTCCCATCGATTCTCCATCGAAAACCTCAGTCACCTTCACTATTTCCTTGGTGCTGAGGTGATTTCCACGTCTGAAGCATGTTTATCTCTCAACAGCAATACATTCGTGATATCCTGGTTCGTTTTAATATGAAGGGAATCAAGGAATCAGTAACACCTCTAAGTTGCTCTACCTGACACACTCTCATCGATGCTCTCAACACTCAACAGGTTGATGCCTCTCAGTAATGTGGTTTGATTGGTAGCATACAGTATCTTTGTCTCTCACGACTACATGTTGCACATGCCGTGAACAGATCAACTCAATACATGTAATCTCCAATTCAAACTCGCTGGACTGCATTGAAACATCTTATAATTCGATACCTTAGCACACACTAAACCATGTTCTGCTTCTTTGTCGTTCACGGCCCTTGACATTGATGACTTACTCTGATGCTAAGTGGGCAGGCAATCACGATGATTTCACCTCCATGCATATATGCTTATGGTTTTTTACTCGTTCTTCTATAGAAGCAGAGTGTCACTTCGTTGTCTCAGCCGCCGTTGAAATCATGTGGCTAACCAATCTCCTCCAATAGTTACATCTTCCCCCTTTATAGCCACCTCGTCCAATTCGTGATATCATCAGTGATACTTACCTGTGCGTAATTCCTATTTTTCATTCAAGAATGAAACATCTAGATCTTGATTTCCATTTTGCATGGGAAAAGGAGTTTAGTGGCTCTTTCCGAGTCGCACATGTCTCCACATCCAATAAGCTTACGGACGTCCTCACAAAACCAGTCCAAAGCTCGCTTTAAATATCTTCGGTCAAAGATTCTTATCTCTGACGGAGGCACCATCTTACGGAGGCATAAGAGGCAAGAACCACTCCAGAGAACGTCCAGCTCCTCAAGGATCACTTCCCTCCACAAATCATGCCAATAAGGTACAAAATCCCCGGCTTATATCTCTAGAGTAATAAAAAAGTACAGAAATCTTTATATTCTTAAGATAGTGCAGTTGTTTATATATAGGATTAGAATATGTAAAATCCATAAAAAAAAAATTAAAAGGAGAATTAAAAAAAAACAGTCGGCCTTTAAAATATAGCTACTAAAAAAATAGTTGTTAATGAAAAAAAATAACTATTGAAAAAAAATATAGTTATTATGAAATAAATTACAAGAGTTTTAAAAACTGTGATTTTAGTTTAAGAGTTAAAAAATAAATTATTATTAAAGATAAAGGGTTTAAAAAATATAAGCATTGCCTCGTGCGCAAGGTGAGAATAAATGTTCTACTCTTGTTCAACCCAGCTCTCATTCGTGAAAGCCTACCATCTTTATTAGTTGGTTATTAATTCATATTATAATTTATTATATAAATACTAAAAGAAAATCTTGTTATTTCAATATAAAATTAGAAGAATATTAAATTTAAATATTTCAATTTAAAAAACAAAACCCTTTTTTTCCAAGAGAAATCTTTTGAAATAACTTCTCAAATTATATTGTTTACAACATTTTCTTAATATATCTTGAGATTTTTTCTTCAAATGTTCAGGCTTTTGTGTCATGTAGTTTTATCGAGAAGTAGGGTGGTAATGCAAAAGTTGGAAAATTAAGAACAAAAGAAGATGCCTTTCCCCTTAGCTTTGATCAAGAATGCAAACATTATGCTCCCTCTGTGGTCTCAGGTTCGAGTTCTTAGTTGCTCATATGATAGCTACTAGAGGCTTACATGGTCGTTAACTTCAGGGCCCATGGGATTAGTCGTGGTGCGCGCAAGCTGGCCCGGACACCCACGTTAATCTAAAAAAAAAATGCAAACATTGTGAGAATGAGTTCTCGTTTTGTTGACACTTCCACGGTATATATAAGATATTTGGTATTGCGTTTGAAAAGTATTTTTTAAAAAAATTTAATTTTTTTATTTGAAGTAATATATTTTTGATATTTTTAAATTATTTTGATGTGATAATCTTAAAAATATTTTTTAAAAAATAAAAAAATATTATTGACATACTTTTCTAAATAAAAAACATTTTAAAAAATAACAGCAATCATACTCCCAAACATACTCTAAATTTAAATGCATATTTTTTTCAGGAGCACCAGTTCAACAAGTATTGCTAGCGCCAGGATTTTTTAATCACTAAAGTTCTATCATACTAAATTATATAGAAAAAATTAAGGTTCTTAAGCTGTGAAATTATACCACAAGAAAATTGTCAGAGAACCATCATATATTATGAAAAGTTCTAATTCATAAAAAAATTATAATTTAATCTTAATGTGACATATTTTCCATGGAGATTCAAATAAGATGAATTTATGTTTTTTCTATGTAATAGTGCTTTTGTTCTCGTTTTTTCTTTTTTGAATAAAAAACGTTTTTGAATGAGAAGAAGCGCGTTTGGATAGTGAAAGAGTTTATTTAGTGATTGAAAACAATTTTTCATTTTTATTTTCTAGTTTTGATCATTGTTTAATGAAAAGTTCGAAAACGAGTTTATTTGTTGGAAAACAAGAGTTTTCACTGAAAAATTAATAAATATATTAAGATCATAATTATTTTTTATAAAAAAATAAAATCATAATTTATAATAATCATCTTAATATTCTTCTTTTATTTATGATGGTTTAATTGTTGGATATTAATCTTGTTTTGTTTAAATTAATAATTATCATAAAAGTTATATTATTAACAAAAAATATATTTATGTTAAATTTATGATAAAAAAATTATGAAAATAATTAAATATAAAAATATATAATTTTGTTTTAATATTTTACATTGCTAAAAGCACTTGTATATAAAAGAAAAAAAATTGTATCGTTCATGTTTTTTATTTTAAAAATAAAGCATTTATATTGAAAAATTATAGATAACCTCTAAAAATATATTTTATAAGCTCATTATAAATTTAAAAAAATGAAAAAAAATGGAGAAATATTATATTTGAAAATAAAGTTAGGGTTTTTCTTTTTCTAAATAAAAATGGTTTTTATAAAAAAGAAGCCTAGTATATTTCTTGTTTCTTAACAATTCCAGTTACAGAAGGTGCATTGGTTCAAACGGGCATTGCATAAATTCTGTAGGGGCCGAAGTGTAATAACAAGGGTGGAACGGCAAAGAAAAACGTGCAGTGAAATATGTGACGCAAGCACTCGAAGCCAACAAAAGCAAATTGGTGCCTCAACTTGAACTAGCTTGCAAGACTGCAGAAACAAATCGATCGAGCTAAAAAAAGAAAAAAGAAAAAAGAAATCATGATCTCTCAATTCTTCGTGCTCTCGCAGCGAGGCGACAATATTGTCTTTCGCGATTGTAAGTCCTCTCTATCTCTCGGTTTTCCCTGATATTCTCTACCGATCTGATCCTTTTACTTGACAGGCAGATCTCAATTATTTCTGGTAATCAATTGATCTAATCTAATCTAAGACAGCTCAAAATCTCCCTGCATTCAGTCTTCCAGTGCCATGTGTTTCTATTCCATTTGATTTAAATTGAATTCAGTTGTTCAATAGGTTTAATTAGTGGTGTTAATATAATTATCGAACAGACCTACTAGGGTTTTTAGTGTTTGAATTGTGATTTGCAATGATAAAATCTGTTTTATTTTACTGAATGAGAGAGAGAGAGAGAGAGTATAGGATTCTATTGATTGATTATGATTTCGTCAATTGAAGATCGCGGTGAAGTTCCAAAAGGAAGTGCAGAAATATTTTTCCGCAAAGTCAAGTTTTGGAAGGAAGACGGAGAAGAAGAGGCCCCCCCTGTCTTTGTAGGTATCTTATTTGCTGTATGATAATAATATCAGGCGTTATTTTTTTTTATTATTATTATTTGGATCATTTGCTGAGTCTTTCTTTTCGTTTGGTTAGTGAATGGATATTTAGAGTAATGTGCTGATTTCTTTCACTTCTTTTTTGTGATTCCTTTTTTCTTCTATGAATAGAATGTGGATGGTGTAAACTACTTTCATGTGAAAGTAGTTGGATTATTATTTGTTGCAACCACGAGAGTAAATGTGTCACCTTCTCTGGTCTTGGAACTTTTACAAAGGATTGCTCGTGTTATCAAAGATTATCTTGGGGTTCTCAATGAAGATTCTCTTCGGAAAAACTTTGTGCTCGTGTATGAGTTGCTTGATGAAGTCATTGTAAGCTTTCTATCATGCTGTCTTTTTTGTTTTATCAATAGCTCTTGACTTCATGTCCGGTGCTCTATTTGTTGGTGTGTGCGCTATTTATTTTTGCTGGTCCCTGGCTTGTTTGTTTGCTTTCTTCATCCTTTGCTATTCAATTTTATATTTTATTGTACTTTGGTTTCAACATTTTGAACCTCTGACATAAGAGTTGTAGGCCCTTTATTTCTTTCTTTCTTTTCTCTTTGGCATAAAAGAAACTTAAAGAAAGAATAATGCTGTGCAAATGGGATAATCAGACATCCTAAACGATCAAAATTGTATAGAAGACGCTTTGTTACCAACTTTTTTTTATCAAATGACATTTGTATTGCCTAGCATATCCATTTGTTCCTTAAAGTTCAAAATGACTCATGAGTGGATTTGTATTTATTTCTTGCATCATGGGGCATACAACATCAGTTCATCTGAATTTTTCGTCGAATGTACATTGACCATTTGCCTTGCATGAAATATTAGACATGTCATGTCCATGCACAAGCTATGTTACTTAGCCCAAGCTAAACTATTGTTTGATTGTTTATTGATTGCTCTTCCAAAAAGTTTAACATGTGACTTGTTGCCTTCTTCTACCAGGATTTTGGTTATGTACAAACTACGTCCACTGAACTGTTGAAGTCCTATGTATTCAACGAGCCACTTGTGGTCGATGCTGCACGTTTGCAACCTCTGAGTCCTGCTGCCATTTTCATGGTATGGTATCATCTCTCTGATCATGCTTAAATTACTTGGATTGCTTAATATTTTGTTTGCATATGCCATGCAAATAACTATAAGAATTTGGATGAATGCAGCAAGGGACAAAAAGGATGCCAGGTACAGCTGTTACAAAGTCTGTTGTTGCAAATGAGCCAGGGGGTAGGAAGAGGGAGGAAATTTTTGTGGATATAATCGAGAAAATCAGTGTGACATTCAGCTCTAGTGTAAGCATTTATGCATTCATTATCTGTAGTTTGGATTATTTTATTGCTTCTGTGTATGTGGTGTAATGATTTGACAGTCAACTGCATGAGCAACAGATGTCTGTTAAGAATGGTTTCTCCTTCTCATGCCGCTGTTCTTGGCATGTTTTATTGTCCTCTTTTGGAATGAATGAAGTAAATGAATTGGTTTACTAGATGAGGACACATGAAGTCACTCTGAACTGTCTTCATGTTGTTTTAAATTTTTATGGTGCTTATTCCTTTAAAAACATTCATGATCTTTGCTTGATTAGCTGCTTTATTTGTTTCCTCAATGCACAATCTTTCTTTAATCTATGCAATTTTCTCTGTACAGGGATATATATTGACTTCTGAAATTGATGGCACCATTCAAATGAAGAGCTATCTTTCTGGAAATCCAGAAATCCGATTAGCCCTTAACGAGGACTTGAGCATAGGAAGAGGTGGTGAGAGATCAATTCATATACCCTCAGGAAATACTGGCTATTGGACTGCATAATACCTACATATGATTGCCTTGAACATTAACATTTCACAGCTGAGTTGCTCCTTTGTTGAATGTTTGCATGAACAAGTATGGTGCATTTATCTAGGTTAATATTCTTGATTCCATGTTTACTTTTAGTAATAAATTTCAGCTAATAATTCGATATGGTTTATATTCTTGATGCCATGTTTACTTTTAGTAATAAATTTATCTAGGTTTATATTCTTGATGCCATGTTTACTTCTAGTAATAAATTTCAGCTAATAATTCGATGTGGCTGTGCTTTTATGTTTTTTTTGTGGTCCTTGCTGAATTAGTTTTTGAAGTTCGTAATGAGAGGATTTTTTTTTCTATTTCTATTCAATCCTTTTTGCATGCTTGTGTGCCTTGTGATAGTCAGCCATGATTATCTACCATGGTGTCTTTCTGCTGTCTTTTAAATACGGTAATTTTTTTTTTTTTTATCTCATACTTACAATATTGCTGCATGCTGTTTCAGATTATAGAAGTTCATTTGGGTCAGGCTCAGTGATACTTGATGATTGTAATTTCCATGAGTCTGTACGTCTAGATAATTTTGATCTGGATAGAACTTTGACTCTGGTAAGTGAAACTAAAGCAACATGAGCTTGAAAGGTGTATGTAGATTGGAGAGGTTCAATATACATGTTTCCAGTTTCTTAATAAGCCTTTTATCCTGCCAATACATATCAGGTACCGCCAGATGGTGAATTTCCTGTCATGAATTATCGGATGACTCAGGAATTTAAACCTCCTTTTCGCATTAATACTTTGATAGAAGAAGCAGGTGCACTTAAGGTGATTATTATCTTCCATACTGAACTCTACTTGACAATGAAAATAACTTGGCTTGAAAGAACCAATCATAGTGATATAACTTGTGCATTGGTCAAGAGACGTGTTTTCTATTTCTGTAGTTTCGGTTTTGACACTACATTACTTGAACCAAATTTGAAAATTTTATTTAGGAGAAAGTCATTCACTATTGCTTCTATTGTACAGTTTATAACCATTCCACTGTTCTTTATGTTTGATGTTGATAGGCTGAAGTGATTCTCAAAGTATCTGCTGAATTTCCCTCAAGCATTACTGCGAACACAATCATTGTACAGATGCCACTGCCAAAATATACCACCAGGTATTCTTTCATGTAGAACGCATTTCATCTTTTGGAACAAATGAGTTATCCCAGGCTCTCAGCAAATTATGTCATGATTGTCATAAATGAGCCTATCAGCTGTGATCCCCCTTTAACTATTTCAACAAGCTTATGTGTCTGGATCCTGAAAATAGAAACTATTGACAAGTTTGATTGTCATGTCAGAAAAATAATAATAATAAAAGAGCACCGATAGAAATAGAATGGCAGTCCAGAATATCATGATTATTGGAAACTGTGATTGAAGATGTAAAAGGCATATTTGCTATGAATTTCATCTTAAGGGGATACAAGTCTCTTGTTTGTATTTTGATGCTTTAGTGCATTTTACTGAGAAAATAATCTAGTTTCTGAGGAATTATCAAGAGCATGGTAGGCTATAAAGTTGTCTTTGCAGCAGGTCGATAGACCTTGTGAAATCAGGCATAGTGATTATGTAGTTAAGAGATTGGGTTTGAGAAAGTTGCTCTTCATAACTTACCAAAAAAAAAAAGTTGCTCTTCATAAGTGATTTTTCAAGTCAGAAAGGCAGATCATACTGTTTATACGTAATTTATAAATTATATCAATTTTTATAGCACAAACATTTTTATAATGGGTTTTCTATGACAGAGTTAATTTTGAGTTGGAACCTGGAGCACTTGGGCAAACAACAGATTTCAAGGAAGCAAATAGGAGGCTTGAATGGGGATTAAAGAAGGCAACATTTCTTAAATTTCTCTTTGATTTCATAACCTCTTTCCTTTCAAAGCAATGATCATGCACTAGCAAATAAAACAAGTCAATAATGTGTCGTAACAGATTGTTGGGGGATCAGAGCATACCTTACGTGCAAAGCTGACATTTTCACAGGAGTTGCATGGTACGAATTATAAATCATAATGGTCATGAAAATTTACAATGTTTTCATGTGTTGTTTCATGAAATATTTGCTGCTTTATACAGGGAATATCACAAAGGAAGCTGGACCAGTTAGCATGACATTCACAATTCCGATGTATAATGCTTCACGTCTTCAGGTAAGCCATTACTGGTTGCCATTAAAGCAATATTTGTTGTTTATCAAATTTATTACCCAAACAACTGCAACAAATTGGTGAAAGGTAAGATGACCCATAATACTTGCTATATTAGTGGTAGAAGAATAGCTCAGTATTGTTTTATGGGTTAGCCCAGGCTGCTTGTATAAAAAATATGAATATAATGATATTTGTATAGAGAATATCACTAAGAGCGGTGGATGTGCTATATATCTTGATCCTGTTTCTCTCCCCTTCTATATTCTCATGTCAAGGTAAAAGGCATGCACACCTGTGATGATGCGTCTCTTATCTTTTACTCATTTAAGAACAGTTTTACCATTTTAAGATTTTTAGTTTTTATTGTGTGCCAGTTTCTCCCTTTATTCCTTACAGCCAAGTCTATCATGTTACCTGGTGCAGGTGAAATACTTGCAGATAGCAAAGAAATCAAGTACATATAATCCATATCGATGGGTGAGATACGTTACACAGGCCAATTCCTATGTTGCCCGTATATGATGCTCTAATCTCCCCCTTGTTCCTTGCACATTTTGTTAATGTTATCATCTGTATTTTTGTGTAACATTTTTTGCCCGTTGATCCTTGTATTGTTGTAACTCTTTTAGATGATGATCTTTGCACTTGCGAGTTTTATTGACCATCTAGATCGATTCTCAACGGACGTGGTCCTGTGTTTAATTTGCGCCCTCCTGTAGATGAACTCCATTCGAGGACAAGCACCCACTTGTCTGATGTTTGTGGACAGTGATAGATGAAACAGTTAAAACTAACAACATACATCCTTGCTTGCTTTTCTGACTACCACTTCCCCAGGTGGATCGGCACCCCCGCTATAAACACTCGAAAACAAGCCTCTCATGCAAACCGTTCTCACAATTATAATGAGCCTCTCATAGCTAACCCTCGAAGCTATCAACTCTCAGAGCTATCAATTCTGAATCGCCAAGTATGCTAATAACCATCTGTCATCGGTTATATTTCCTGTATTCATCGTTGCTTCGTCACATTTTAGTGGGAGCAATGTAATTGCCTCTCGCCATCTTTTAGATGTGCCAAAGTCCCCTTCACTTCCCAAATCAGAATTGCACCCTCCACCCACCATCCCAACTTTTCCAAAACAAGAATTACCACCTGTTCCTGAGCTTGAATCCCCTCTCCCTCAGTTACCAGAGTTGCCAAAACCTGAATTGCCTACTTTACCGAAGCCAGCCTGAGTTGCCATTTGATCCTCATATGCGAGCTATTGCAAAGCCCGAAAAGCCTAAAGACCCAATACAGTACGATCTGCCATCTTTCCAGCATCCACCAGAGCCCGCATTGCCTACTATGGTCCATGGACACAACTATGACTTCCTTTCCACTCCCCCCTCAACCAGTCCTCAAGCAGTTGAGCTATTATGTCCGGCAATAGCTTTTAAAGTTGTTCGTTCTGTGGTCTGTAGACGATACGTGTCATGTTTAATGGCCACTGTAGTAGTTATTCCGTTTAGAGATGCCACTTCGTACTTCCTGTGAACATTATACTACAAACTAAAACATATAGGGTGTCTACCACAACCGGAGTTGGGATATTTTCAATATTGAATAATTTGTAGGTATTTTTATAATTCAAAGTTGAAAGTTACACTAACATAAGAAGCTAGATCACCTGCTTGCTAAATATATTATTTAGTTTTTACAATCATTAATTAATAATAGCTATAAATATATTAACTCGTTAACAATACTTAATTGTTACTTAATTTTCTTTACAGGAAGATCATTTATTTAATATTATACATTAAATTTGGTTTAATAAGTTATGAGTTATCGACTTTTTTTTAAAAAATCAATTCTTTTTAATTTTTATTATGGTTTGACTTGAAATAAAAAAATCATAAATTCTTCTTAATAATAAACCATAAGGATTGCATGCATCATATAAGATGAGCGAGAAGAATTTGAATTTATGTTAAGATATTATGGCATCATCAGCAGTGTGATTTTCAATTAATTACTTAAATGATTGAGGGACTAATTTTCTTGAGACAACTGTTGCTCTCTCATGTTCTTTCAATCTAGTATTAAACAATTAATGCAAGTCATAACCAAACCAATTCTATCTCTTAACTCGAGCAGTTTTTGTTTGTACCATGAAAATCACAATGATTTTACATGAAGCGATGCAAACAATCAAAGCTCAAAATCATTGCCACGGGACCCATCTAAGCAAATATTTCATGTGGGTTTCTTATGTGTGGTAAAAAAACCTTGGCGTTTATTCATGACGTGACTACTTGATTTTATTGTTCGTAGCTAAAGATTCTCAGTTTCTCACCATGCATGATTCACAAAAAACAAAAATAAATTATATTATCGTGTCCTCGCGTAAACAAATAAGGTTTTACACAACAATTTCTTAATAAATTAGACGTTTGTTTTGCAATCATACCAAGACTCATCATGAAAAATACAAAGAACAAAAAAAACAACATTAATATAATTGAAACTAAAAAATATTATCCAACCCAAGGAACAAAAAAAGCTAAAGAATGATAACACAATATTTTAATTATAATTTTTATTCTCAGTCAACACAATTTTTAAATTTAAATTGAACTAAAAAATAAATTTATCATCATACATAATATAACACGAACTCTCATACTCAATTTGTACATACTAACCTTAACCCTAAATTCCCAAATTTTCTCCTACAGTTCCCCGCTTCAATCTTCCTCCTCCCCCCCAAATCCTCCGACCACCCGACCATACCATTTTATTACTCGGAAGACCACCAGTCCATAATGATGCTCACATTTCTATGACTGTTGCTTTCTTCATGAAGTGTTGACGTGTTGATTTCTACAGAACATCTTAAGGTTTTTTACATAATTTGTTAAACAAAAATTAAAGTTAGGCTTGAGGTTTATCTCCTTCAAAGCCTTTACGATGTACCAAACTGTTCTCATGCCCTGTCCTCGGTGCTTGCCCTCCTCTCTTATGTGTCGATGCCCATTCAAAACAGGAATTCTCATGCCATATGGTTTCGTAGTTTAGTCTGCTTTAGTATTGTTCAACTCTTGGTTTCAAGCTCTACGGCAGCATCAATTTTTATTTTTTATGGATATCAATCACGAGGTGAAGACCCCTTTGAGTTTTTCAATTCCAGAGGCAAGAAATCTTAGGTTATGTTGTAATACCTTTTTGATTTTTTGAGAGTGTAGTTTTCAAATCAACAATTTTTATTTTTTTTTTAAGATCGTCAAATTAATTCATCAGTGCCTCTGGCCTCGCAGCCATCGCCATCTTTTAAATACCATTTTTTTGCTGGAAAAAAAATAAATAGAACAAGCCAGGCATGCGAGCTGTGCTGTTTCTTTTTAAAATACCCAGCATACATGGCTGGGCTCTTTTATTTATTTATTTTATTTATTTTAATTGTTATTTTATATTTAATTTAAAAAAATTTATATTATAAGTTTAACGAGTTAATTTATAATATTTTATTTCTTTTTTAGTTAATTGGTTTTTTTATTTTTAATTTAAAAAAATAATTTCATCCTATTTTACTGATGATTTTTTTTTAATTTAACTCAGATAAAAAGGAATGTAATTTCATTTTTTATTGCGGATAATTTATTTTTTTTATTTTGGCCACACATGCTTTTATTATTTTTAATTTAAAAAAATAATTTCATCTTATTTTACTGATGATTTTTTTTTTAATTTAACTCAAATAAAAAGGAATATAATTTCATTTTTTATTGCGAATAATCTATTTTTGTTATTTTGGCCACACATGCTTTTCACAGGTTTTTTACTCTTAAAAAATACATTGTTTCATACAAAACAATATCATGTATTTTAGTATTATATAATTAAATAAGAAATAATTTATGGAATAATTTTTTTTTTAAATCATTAATGTGTATAATTTTTATTGTGAGTTTACTGGATTGACTCAAGTTTATTTTATTTTTTAATTAAATATTTTTTTAATTAATTTTATTTTTTAATATTAAGTTAATTCAAAAATAAACTTTATATTTTTTTTCAATATCACCTCGCAAGTTTTTTAATTCAATCCAAGTTAATATAAAATATTTTTTTATTTTAATATTTCATTAAAATATCATTCAATTCATTATTAAAGTCTATTAACACCCGGACATTATTTTTTTTGGTGCGTAATATTTTTTGCCGGTGGCAACGGGCTCGTAGAAAACGATTTGTGACCTTGCCAAGTTGCTTTTATATCTTGCATTGCATGTCAGCTACCTAGTGAAGCAATCTACAGGAACTTTACACGTGTACAACTTTTGTATAGTTGATTTATTATTCCTAAATTGCTCGTGTTGATTTGGCTTAACTCGAAAATCTGACAATGACATTAATGGAAAGGAGTCCACTTCTTGAAGATCTGAGTTATTGTATTTAATTGCCCACCAGCCATAGGTATACTGCATGACAAGATCTCAGGAATCGGTCTATCGAGAAAAGGCAACAACTTGCCTCTTGAATCCTCTTGAAAATGCAACAACAAATTGCTGTAATCTGCCTTCAAGCTGCGCAGAGGAATGAGATGAAGTTCATCATGAATAACTTTATTGTCCATGACTAACACAATTGCGAAGAACTTATTTATATAATTTCTAGTTCGTAGTCTTTTTACTTTTAATGTCTAAGGTCGGTCAGTTATTCTGAAGTGCATATCGCTATTCCCTCCCCTCTTTTTCTAGATACTGAAGTAATTTATGTACTATAATCACGGAGCAATGAGTTAAACTGCATTATCATATGGTATATTTTTACTAGTCAATAATCTCTTAATTTTAAAGTATTGTGATTATAAGAAAACAAGCATTGCTTTCGATACCAGCTTTTGCCTCTGCAAAACCTGCCTTAGCTTAAAAATTAGGGGAAAAGGCAAGAAAGAAGGAAAGAAAACACATGGGCATCTCCGTATATCAGTATATTTAGGGTATTGCTATAGGTACTAGGTTTAAATAACTTTCATGAGTGATTGTAAATTAAAAAAAAAATATTTTCGATCCAGATTTTTAAATGATAATGTTTCAAACACATATTTATTTGGGCTTGGTGCTTTTAACAAGTTTAAGAATAATGGATTTATCAATAAATTTATTTTTATTTCGACTCAATATATAATTAAATATAAGAGTATTGAGTCTGATAACTTATCAAATTTATACTTATTTGGACTTGATTTGTAACTATGTCCGAGAATATTAGATCTAAAAGTGACCTAGTATGTCCGAGAATATTAGATCTAAAAGTGATCTAGATTCTTATCATTTAAATTCTTATCATTTAAATTCAACAAGTATAAGAATATTAAATATAAATATAAGCACAACACCTCTATTATTGGATTATTATTCTATCTTTGAACTTTTTAAATAAAGACTTGGACTGAAAATTTATTTTCCAAGGAGTGCCAAAAATGTTCATCCATCACTAAACAAACCAAGCATGGTATCAATGTCTCTTAATACAAGATTCATGTTGCTCTCTTCTCTTTATGTGTCTCGTAAGATGAGTGAAAAGTGCAAATCAATTAAAACTTGGTCATAAGGCCAATATAGCAATTGCCAAAAGGATGAACAAGGCTTAACACCAAATTAATTGGGTTTCCTAAGTATTAAAAAAATCTTAAATATGAGAGTTTTGTCATAACCCTTCTCACGTTTTTAGCCGAAACCATCGTATCCCTACAAAAAGGTCTCGTTTTCATGAAAGGGTATGAATTATCCGATGACTGGTAAGAATGAAGGGATTCAATTGAAGACAAAAAAACATAACAATGTTGACCTGATTCCAAAACATTTTAATCTGAAAGATCAAATCCATTATCACGTAATAATTAAATGGCAAGGCATTTCTTGTTCAGTGACTTTCAAGTTGCAACTAGTTAGCCTTCTCTTTACGGTCTGAAAGCCAACTCGAGGTGTTGCCATGTCTGTTATTTTTTTTTTATTATTAATATAAATATTCATGTATATTTTAATTAATTTTATGGGTCAGTTTGTGTATATTTTAATTAATTTTATGAGTCTGAAATTAATAATTATATTAGTTTTCAATAATTCTAAAATTTATAAAATTCAAATCGATAATTTTTAAAAAATAAATCTAAAACTTCATCATTTAAACTCCCCTTCAAAATCTGTTTGTCATTCTTCCTGTCACGGGTTGTAATTAGCCATTTTCAATCTCGCTTGCTCAATTTTTGTTTTCTGGAATGCAACTTTGATTAACACTCACAAATACTTGATTAAGCTATACGGCTGGCAGTCTGCAAAAAATACAATTTACAACAATTGATCCAAAAGCTTTTTTAATGACAAAAAATATATTAAAATAATATATATTTTAATTTTAATTTTTTTGATATTGATGCATCAAAATAATTTGAAAATATAAAATAAAAAATAATTTTAAACAAAAAAAACATTTGAATTTTGACTAGCCTTGTTTAGGCAACAATCGCATATGAAGACTAAAAATTAAATTTTTTTTTATCATGGTGTGAAATTTTTGGTTTTTGATCGATCGATGCTACTTTAACCTTCTAAGTTTAATCGATGAATAAATCTTTATTTTCAATATCTTGATATTTAGGAGTTTAACCGCTGAATTTATAAATTACATTGAATGATAAAAACTCGAGAAGACTCTTAAGAAACATAAACATATTTAACGAAACATTAAAAGGTGTGACTAAATCATTGTAATCACACTCACAAAATACTAAACCATTATAGCCACACTTACAATATATTATTTAATTAGAATAGTGTTTTGTTTAGTGTTTTTTTTTCTTCTAAATTTTACTCTTCAATATTGAGTTCATTAGAAATTGAGTTTCGTAATTTTTTTTGAATTGTTTTTTATAGTGTTATCTCAATCTCATAACTCAAATCATAGGTTTAACAGGTTAACCCAGCATAACTCTATTTATTTTTTTTTCAAAATTTTCAAGTGTGGTAAAGATCATTAATGTTACAATTTTTTTTTTTTTGTAAGGATACCTTATCCATTCTAACTACATAATGAAATAAAAGTCGGTGATATTTAATTACAAATTAATTAACTTATTTTAGGGAGTTTTCTAATTCTATAAAGAAGGTAAAAGAAATGAGACAAGGGTTTCCATACTTTGAGATGATTCTTTAAAGTTATAATTAATTATTCTAGACAAACAAGGAAATTAAAAGGGAGACAACTTTAGCAATAAATTTCCTAACTTATTTTGGATGTCTAAAGGTAGCAATAAAGATCTTAGTGTTTCTAAGATAAAAATTTCATTCATGACATTATTTAAACTATGAAATTTATCTATCTTAAGATATTTTTTTAATTAGGTGCAACAACTTTAATTTATATGTTATATTTGTTATTTTTATTATTTTTTTCATGTTTGGGCTTAATTAACATATTTTAGGTTTATTCTAAGTGGGTAAATATTAGCCTATAAGTTTTGGGTCTATTGGGGTTGATAGTTAAACTATTGTATAACATTTTGTATGATGAGATTGTCAACAACCATGAATTCTTGAAATTAACTTGTGTTTTATATGATGCAATGTGTTTTCTTTGCTAGAACAAAGAACAAATTTGACTTATTAAAAAACAATTGTCTTTATGACATCATCTTATACTTTTCATTCATGAATTTTTATTTATTGGCTTGGGATTTCAGATTCCAACAGTGTTGATATTTAGGTTAAGGGTAATATTTGTGTCAAACTTTAAAATCTGATTTTTTAGCTTTTTAGGAGTTGTATCATTTGCATGTGGATTATATGACCATGTGATCATAGAGTTTGCGTCACTTGGGTTGGTATATATATGGATTTCGTGTTAGGTTTTTCTAGGTCAAAAAGGGATAGGGATTATATTTTTATAATTATAAATACATTTTCCAAATTGATACATTTCATATCTTGTCATAAAATCGATGATGCAACTAATATAACAGATTTATTCTTTAGAGAGATTTACCAAATAAGTATGTTGTTAACGCTACTTTTAATATTTTTTTTTATATCTTTCTTTGTTTGATATAAATGATGATTTATGAATGAATCCTTTTGAGAAAAGAGAAGATAATACAATCAAGACCACACCAAAAGATCTATTGCAAGTTTCAATTGAAAAAATTAGAAGATGAAGGGAAAAGTATCTAAATATGCATCCAATGGACTTATTCAAAGTATTTGAATCAAGATGGATTTCAAAAACACAATATCAATAAGTGAACATTATACCTTAGTTAAGATTAATTCATGCACAAGAGAGGTTTAATCCATATATTTCATAGGCTAATTAATTTAGGTGATTAAAGGATTATTTTTTCTAATGCACTGTTTTACAAGTATAGTTTCTATCCAATTATTAGATTGAGCTAAAAGTTGACTAGAAGTTTTCATAGGTCTTATTCTATATTGAGTTAAAATTTTATAGAAATCATATATAAAAAAGGTCTTATAATAAGGTTCAGAAGCTATAATGCGAGAATTATATTAGTTTTCTAGTTGATTTGAGATTTTTTATTTATTTTTCAGCATTATTTATGATGTTTTTAATTGTTTTACATACAATTATTTATCTTATATTTAGTTTTTTTTAGAGATAAAGTATGATTTCAGTAGTTATTGTTGCATGTGAGAGATTCTATTTATAATTCTTAATTTCTCGTAAAAATACTTTAATTCATTAAAGAATTAATTAAGTTTCGTAGTGTTTTTTATGATTCTTGTTCGAGTCTCAATTATAAACGCTAGGCTGAGGTTGTTGCATATATTCTTAGTATCTTTATACATATTATAATTATGTAAAACTCAATTTCAAATTTAATCTTAATTTTCTTTAAAAAAATGATTTAATTGTGAGTTTCTAGATTTTTGTATTAGTCACATCAAGACATGTTTTAGCAAACTAGCATGAACCAAAAAAATAAAAAAAATAAAAATCATAGTCTGGTCAAAGTTATTGGTGGAAATAATAATATTTAAATAAATAGTCAAAATAGGTTTTTATAAATTTCAAAGAAAGAAAAGAAAAGAAATTAAACAAAAGAAAGAATAAAATCTTATAGATATATCAAAGTTTTAATTACAATACTTTAAATATACCGTCACTTTTACTGTGACCGATGCCGGTTCGCCGAGACTTTTTTTTTTTTTTAAATGTGCTAATTTCTCAAAAAGAAAAAAATAATAATTTGAGGGAGAATTGGCAAGGTACCAAAGTGCCCTCCTTGATTGCATGTTGACCTTAACTTGACGTCGCATCCATGTCTAGTATTATAGCTGTGAAAAATGGGCGGATGGCATCCAAGTTGCCTTTTCATGCAGGATCTCACTTTGGGCTTCTGTTGCCCTAAGGTTCGTATCTTTTTTCTTGTTTTTCTTTTTTCAGAAAAACCTCTCAGTTACCTATTTCGGCAGAGCTTTGGTTTAAACCCAACAGAAAATAGTGTTCAAGACTATTTTTATTCCAATCGGTCGCCCAAGTCACTTCCAGTACTGTACATTTTCCTTCTGATGCTAGACGAGCACTAAAGAGAAAATCGAGGGACTTATTTTGAGGCATGTATTATTGTATTTTGGTAAATCCCTTTCTCTCCTAGAGCAATTTAATCAGGAGCCGACATGATAGAATCATCTGGGTTTATCATGCGCCCTTCTGGCGTGATACAGAGAGAAAGGTTAGAAGAAATTGTTGCAAATTAAGTGTTTTTCTCGGAGGATAAATTCTATGTAGAGATGGTGGCTCCTTCGTGATCGAGATAGAGATGCAGAATTCAAAAATAGAATAATAAATCTATAAAAACATTTAGATGTTAGAGTTTTAAGACAACCCAATGAATCAAAACAGATCGTTAAGATATTAGATCAAAATAGATTATTTAAAGATTTTAGATAAAGAAAATCTAATAAACCAAAAGGAATAATTAAAGAAAGGTATTGGAAGTCAGAAAGCTAAGAGAGAAGTGATAAGAAAATAATAAAAATTACAGAAAACAATATGAAAATCACATGTAATTAACGCCAAATACATAATAGGATTATCTACCTGTGAAGAAAAATAGACTCCATTTCTAAGCATACTTAAAATCTAAACAAAATTATTTAGGATATAAATCTCATTAGAATATTACTCTTAACATAAATAATGACCATGTTGAAGATAATTAAGGAATCGTGTGTCTCTTTTTTTAATGGATACCAAAATATCTTAAGAGGTGTTCAAAAATAGAGTATTAATTAATACTCTAATTTTCTATAAAAATTGGAGTCAAAAAAGAAGAAAAATAGAACTTTCTAGTCAAATGCAATATTAATCCATTCAAAAAACTAGTTTTATAGTTTTTCAAATTTATGTGGAGTTTGAAAAATATATTTGAAAGGTTCTCTCCACAGATTTTCTTTATAAGCTTTTCATTATTTTTCAAATATATATATATATATAAAAAGACATGAACAATACAGTTACACACACACATAATTTTTATCAATGTAGAAAATTTAAATTATTATTTTCTTACATTTTTACGTTTAGTTGATGTTGTAAATGTGTTTTTTTTTAATTGTAAATATAATATATTTGTTTATAAATTTTTCATGATATTTTTTATTTTGAATGAAAAAAATTAATATTATACTATAAAAATAATAGTATAAAATTTGATTTTGATTTTTTTATGAAAAATAATAGTAATCTTAAAATATTTCCTTTTTTTATGAAACAAATCCAAACGTTTTCATCCTCAACAAATGAACATGTTTATAATTTTTTATTGAAAAGATAAAATAAAAAAAAACTGAAAATAAAAAAGAAAAATATTTTTTGTGTAAACAATCTTTAATGTCTCAAAACAAATTACAGTTGATTGAAGTTTGGCTAGTCTTCATCTTGACTTGGTCCTAATGTCTTTAAAGCATTCAATTTACTCTTTGATGACAATTTTGACTTTGACAATTAGTCCCAATTACTCATAATTATTTTGTTGATAATTTTGACAATTAGTCCCAATTACTCATAATTATTTAGATGATATTTATTTTACTAAAATATTTAACAATTTTACCGATAAAACTTTTCCATTGACATAAGAGATGTATTCTATCAGTAATTAATTTACCAACAGAATCACTAATAAAAATGCTTCTTTGGTAAATCTTTCATTGATAATTTTTTGTCCGTCGGTAAATCAGTTGGTAATAAAAAAATATTATTACTGACGAAACAAATGGGTAAAAAAACTTATCCATTTCATTCTGTCAGTATATTCCTCGACAAATACCATTGGTAATTCAGTCAATAATTATTTAAAAACATTTTAAAAAATTCATTTTATAAAATAATTAAATTAACATAAATCAACACTCTATAATATATACTCAAAATTCTTTAAAAAAAGTAGAAGAAAATCAACTCAAACAAATTTGCATCAAATACATAAAATGAAAAAATAAAGTTAACTAAAAAAATTCATATAAAAAAATGAAGGTGCGATTGCTAAAAATTTCAAAATCCTATAAACAAATCAACTAAAAATTGATCTCATATGAAAAAAAGTTCTCACAACAACATTCATACAATTATTAAGAATAAAAACAATTAAAAATAAATATAGTGAAAAAAATCATGAAAAAAAAATCTTACCTTAATGTAGATGCAAATGAAGCTAAGGAGAGAAAAATAAATTTTGTAAAGCAAATTAATTAAAAAAACTAAGAGGATAAAAAAAAAAAGAAAAAGAATACATAGCCAAGTATGAAGAGAAGGAGATGAGGAGAGAAGAGAAGAGAAAAAAATAGATAATAATGTTTTTTACATGTAGGTAAAAAGAAGAAAAAGTGAGTATGTGTCTTATAAAATAAGAGGATTCAGGTTTTTTATTAAGATGTGTTAGGGACGGTTTTACAGATGGATAATTAAATATTAATATTTTTTAATTATTTTGTTAATAATTTTATCTGTAATATTTAATTTAAATTTTTAATTTTATAAAAAAATTTCATAAACCGCCAACAATCACCGATAATTTTTCAATCTATCGACGATTTCATACGCCAACAATCACCGATAATTTTTCAATCTGTCGACGATTTCATATATAATATTTAAATAAAAAATTTTAATTAATTAAAATTTTTCAGAAAACTGTCAAATAACACTGATGAATTTTCAATCCGTCGATGGTTTTATTCATAAAGAACAATAATTAACAATGCAATTGAAAAATAAATAATTTTGGAGCACTCTGAAAAATACCTATGGAATTTTCTATTGGCGATTACCTTTGTAATTGACATAATGAACAGTATTCGTAGTTTACTAATAATTTTATTGACAAAATAAATTCTATCAGTAAAAATGACACGTCATTTTTTTTTATTTTTTCTTTATCTAAATTTTTTTTCCATTGTAATTCCCTCGGTATATATTGAGGGAATTTTTTTTGGTAAAATTCTCCTAAACAGAAATATTCATTTGATATTTTTATTTTTATTTATCAATTTTCTGATAATGTTTTAAGTATATAAAAAAAGAAAAAAATGGAAGTAAGAAGAATTAATCACAACTCATATCTGTTATACTATATTACGTTTTTCTTGTATTCCAGGCAAAGAAATAAAAATCCCCTTTGGACATGGTTTTGAAAAACAATTGTTATGCGGCATAGTAGATGTTATACAATGGAGTTTGGACCTTTTATTGTATTATGATTCATATTAAAGCCCGATAAGAGTATTTTGCAAAATTTCGCAGTTGCCACAGCCGTTAGCGTCATTTCATTTTAAATTTTTTTTATCTATTATATATATTATTGGCAATTTTTTACTTTAGTCTATGTTGTCATATACAGTAGTTTCTATATTAATTGTATACAAATATCATTATTAATAATATATATTTTTTTTAATTTCATATACAGTTATGATTATTTGGGTTATAAAAAAAACTGCATGCGACACGTGCCCATTACTTAATATCTACCATGTTATGCTATGCTGTGACCTCAACCTCCATTAATAACTCCTGTTAAAAACCATGTCTGCACGCAGTGGTATAGATAAAAAGAGGTTATTATCCTGGTCAAACTAACTTTCTTTTAACACAAATAAAATAAAAAATAAAAAATCAAGCACATTGATTCTAAAGGAACCTCGAAGCCTAGCGGTAATAACATTTTTTTAACCCAAAATCACTATTATCAAATTTTCCTTGTTAAATAAAATATTTTAATACCATAGTTTTAGTTGTCAAAATCTAACAACTAAATATTTTCTTTTGTTAACCTTTCTTTTTGATGGGTCTATGTTTCTCTCTTATCTATGGATTGAAAAATTTCAAAAAAAAAAAAAAACTATAGGATCAGGATGCAATTTGGTAAGCACATGTCAATTTTATCCTTCTTTTGCCTTTTAGTTATCAAATGTTAAATTTGATACTCGTACCATAATTTCAAGCTTTATTACATGCAATTATGCTAAAAAAAGACTTAATTAACAGGGAAAAATGACTAAAAAAAGAATTTTTAAACCAAAATGAAATTTGTCTCGAGATATTAGATTGGCCATTATATTCTCTGTTTTTTTTGTCCGCTATCATTGATGTTTCCAATTTTTAATAAAATTTGATAAATTGACCATAAATTTAACCCTAGAATGATGCAACTGAAAATAACATTGAGTAAGAAAAAAATAAAAATGATTATTTAAAGTGTTTTTTAATTGTGGATGTTCAAATCGGTTAATGTGCATCTTAATTAATCTTTTAAGATTTCAAAATTAATTATTATATAAATTTTAATAAATTTTAAAATTTATAGTATTCAATCTATTGACTGCCTAAAAATTATCCCGAGTGTCTTAGCCTATGTTATAAATGTAAAAAAAAAGAAGCCAAAGACGGAGAGCATAATTAAACAAAGAAAGCAACTTCAAAATAATGTAATAACGTTCTACGGTGAGTACTCAATTTTATCATATAACAAGAGTAGAAGAGAGATAGACTGAGAAATTAAATAGCCTTTAATTGCAGGTAGAAAAAGGAAGAGGGGCCACCAAGTTATTTACTTACCCTTAGACATTTTGATTGGTTCACATCGAGAAGGTGGCAGCAATTTGTGTCTGACTTTGTCTTTTACGAGGGCAAACACAAGCGAAAATGTGCTCACCAAGCAAAAATGATAACCTTGAATTCTCTTCCAAGAAAGTCATCCTTGAAATTAACCGTTGTTGTCAAGGTAAGTTGGCCGAGGAGTTTGAGCTTTAATGGAGTGAGGAGTGAGCACATCTGCCCCGCCCAGGGCCAACTTGCCAGAGATCACATGCACTCTCCTCAATTACCTATCCTAGAGAGAGAGAGAGAGAGAGAGAGTTATGAACAGTAACATCAGATGCATAAAGTCGATGCCCCCATGGCCAGAAAGGTAGAACATCAAGGTGTCATTATCAACCCCAAGGTCGGGAGGCTCCGAAAGTCCGCTCTGTTAGCAAGCTCGAAGCTAAGCAAAGCTTCGAGTTCAAAGAAAAAACCCAAACCAAACATTTCATGGCGTTGCGTGTTGTCTAACCTTCGCATGTAGGGTTTAATTAATGAGCTAAACAATAAAAAACAACATCACCGCCCTAAACACCTGCGAGCACTGTAGTTATAACACCCTTTGACAGTTTGAATGAATTAATCCTGATTAATCTAATTAATAAGAAAGATATATTATTTCAACTTTCTTATATGAAAAAAATAAAATGACATTAATATTGATTTTCTCTTGAATTCAACTGAGTCATAATTTAAATTCATCTGATTAGTCAGATAAACTTCACTCTATCAGCACTTGTGGTATTTAGATGATTTTAAAATATTTTTAACTTGGAAGATATCCCATTAATAAGTTTTTAGTATTTCTCATGGTTGGTATGAAAATATAAAAACAAAAAGGTATTTTAATATATTTTTCTTAAGAGTATTTTCTAAAAATAAAAACTATCGCAACATGGAACAGACACTTACGTAAGTCATGCGTGTATTTTCTATTGTTAATGGACCCTACTTTTACCTCCCAACCAGCGCCGCTATTGGTCTTCACTTGATTTCCAAGCACCACCCACCTCTCTCTCTCTCTCTCTCTCTCTCTCTCTCTCTCTCTCTCCAGTATTAATCACGGTATAAACAAATCAAAGCAACAAGCAATTCACTTCTGGCTCTTTCTCCATCTCTCCACTCCGTCGCTCCTTCCTTGTCTTGTGTCCCGACTTGTATCCATCTGCTCTTATATTTTATTCTGCTTGCCAAAGTAAACATCCAAATCCAATCCCCGCCAATCACAAACCATACTTGTCCAAAAACAATTGAAAAAAACCCAAATTAGAAGTGATAAACAAACATGAAAGGTGAATATGTAGAACATCGTCAGTCGAAGCATGAAAATACTCCAAACATGTTCTCCAAACTCCAGCCTCCTCATCATCAGCACCTTCCCTTCTCTCAACAATATCAATTTTCTCGTGAGTCAGAGGAGGAAGATACTCGCAGCACCACACCCAATCTCACACCCACCACACAAAAACAGAAACTTAACGAGCCAAACAGCAGTGGTGGCACTGATGGTGCCACTATTGAAGTGGTTCGTCGACCCAGAGGCAGACCGCCTGGTTCTAAGAATAAACCCAAACCACCCGTTATTATTACCCGGGAACCTGAACCCTCCATGAGTCCTTACATTTTAGAAGTCCCAGGTGGGAACGACGTCGTTGAGGCTCTATCCCGTTTTTGTCGCCGAAAAAACATGGGAATCTGCGTCCTAACGGGATCCGGCACGGTAGCTAACGTCACTCTGCGTCAGCCATCGGCAACACCAGGAGCTACTATTACGTTTCATGGAAGATTCGATATTTTGTCAATTTCGGCGACGTTTTTGCCTCAAACGGCATCCTATCTGGTGCCTAGTAGTTTCACCATTTCGCTTGCGGGTCCACAAGGACAGATCGTTGGAGGGATTGTAGCGGGAAGTTTGGTGGCGGCTGGTACTATTTTTGTTGTAGCTGCGTCGTTTAATAATCCGAGTTATCACCGGTTGCCGCTTGAGGAAGAAAGGAGGACTTCTGGGTCTGGCGGTGGTGGGGAAGGGCAGTCACCGGCTGTGTCTGGTGCAGGTGGTGAAGAAAGTGGACACGCGGCGAGTGGTGGAGGAGGAGAGTCTTGCGGGATCGCTATGTATAGTTGTCACATGCCTAATGATGTCATTTGGACGCCTGCTGCGAGGCCACCTCCACCACCGCCCTATTAAGTTGACTTATCGTAGACAAGACCAACCAATCAAAATTTATTTTAGCTTTTAGGAAGTTTGCTTTTGAACATTCACTTTTTATTCTCTCTTTTAATTTTCGAGTCTTTCTTTATCTATGTGTAATCATGTTGTTAATTAGAAATTTTAGTTTCATGGAGATGAAAGAGGAGCGCAGTGCTCTTAGTTTTCTTAGCTTTTTTCTTTCTTTCTTTCTTATCTATACTTAGATTTAGATTTTAATTCAATTAATTTGTTAGTATTTTATTTGTTTTCCCTAGATGACTGGAAAGCGCGTAGAAAACACTTGACTGGGGTGTTGGGAGTTTTTTAATGTAGGATGCGACTGTAAAAGCGTCATACATGTCAAAATCAGTAATTTCCGTCTGTAATCTTGTTGGATTTTTAAGTGGTAGGATTTAAATTGAAGGGTGTGATGGCAAGTTTGAGATGGTGAAGCCATTTATCTCTGCCGATCTACTGCAGTGGATATGGGCGCGCTGATTGATTTCTGCTCTGAAGAAACTGCACCACGGGGTAAAAGATAAGGGCTCTGCTCTGGATTCTTGATGGGTATCTTTGCTTTGCTATGCTTAGATTAGCTTCTTGAATGGGATAAAGCGTATGCCAGTAGAGAACGTGGCTGGTGTTAGTTTTGCCAGTTTTCTCTTCAGTGCAGTCACACGTACACAAGACACAGATATTGAGAGAGGGTGGTGATAGAAGGGACATATGCGTTTATTCAATACCTTCTTGAAAGCTCTCTTCCATGACCCACTTTACCATTCATCCTCTGATCCATCTGTACTTTGTTTTGTCTCTTTCCTTTCGCTGGCTTTCTTTGACGGGAAAAACTAAAAAGGGACAAACACGTAATGAAAGCAAAGATAAGGGTTGCCCCTCTCTGTCCCGGGTCTACCCTATCTCTCTCCCGTTTTGATGCCCTATATATTTGATCCTTTAGCTGTTTCTCAACACAAGAGACAATTGTGCTTCAACTTTTAGCCCAGAATGGTTATATTTTAATCCTTCAGCGATAAACATTTAGGATAGCATCGTTATTACCAGTCGTTGGCAAGAGTAGTACCTTCAGCGATAAACATTTAGGATAGCATCGTTATTACCAGTCGTTTGCAAGAGTAGTAAGTCATGGCCGTGTTATATGGAGAGAGAGAAGGGGGGGTATCTAGCTTGGAACTTCACTTTTCACGGGGAAGGCGATCATCATCACAGTTCAGTTCGTTGTTGTATTGGGATTTTAACTCAAAACATGTCATTTATCGTGATTAAATTCAATTCGATGACCATTTGTGCTTTGATAAATCAACTGGGATTAAAATCGCGTTAGAAAGGAGATGTTTTAGTCTTGAATCTGCAAATCAATATGCTGGTAGTAAAATCATTACATGTTAGCGACAGTCTTGACTCATGCGATCAACCTTTTTGTGGTTGGTATTGAGAAATAATTGGAGGTCCTGAACAATTTGGGTTAATAGGTTCTCTGGGAAGAGATTGTTATCTGAGTTGGAAAACACCTTGATGGATTCTTTCGGAATGAATGCCTTCGGCACAATGACTTGTACCCGTTGGATTTGCATGCTCGAAATGCAAATGTCAGTGGTTTCTAAGTTCTTCTCCAATTGCCAGTTTTGCTATGATATATAATTTTGTCACTTGTATGATTTTCTTTTGTTGCACCCTTGAGCTTATAAACAAAGGAAAATCTTAACCATTCAGGAAATTCTGAAGGGAAAAAAAACCCCAAATTGATACGTTATCGTTTGTTTTTACTGTAGTTTTTTGTTTTTCTTTTTAGAAAAAAAAACAAATTTAGTTGTTGTTGTGTTATTTTTCTTATAATAGTTTTTTAAAAATTAAAAAGAATTTTTTTATTTCTTTTTATTTTTATTTTTTATGTGTAGGATATTAAGCAATCAATATTATCACAATTATACTATCACATTAACCTATCTATCATTAATATCATTGTAATATCATGCTAATGACTATTGTTTTCATCATCATACTATTATCACTATTATAACCATTATAAATGCAATTTTCAATTACCTTTTTATTTTAATTTTATTACCAAAATTATTAACTTCACAACTAATCATCTTTTTATTTTAATGTTTTTACTATCATATCATCATTAACTTCACCATCACAACTATTAAAATTTATATCATCAATGTTGCATTGTGATCACCTCTATCATATTATAATCACTTACTATAATTATTATTGATTATTAATAAAAAAATAATTTAATGATACGATCATATAAATAATTATCATAATTAGAATTATTAAACTGTTTTCACGATTATACCATTTTACCATCATAATTAAATGTCATATAATTAGTCTTATATTTTAATTAATAATATATTTTTATATTTCTTGAATTAAACAAAATCTGTATGGCTTTCTTAAAAGTAAACAATTTTTTAAAAAACTAAACAATAGATAGTTTTTGGTTTTAAAAACATAGGAAATGGTATCAAACGCTTTTTAATTTCACGACGTTGTGGGGATTTCTCCACTTCTTATTTAACATTACACTATACAGAAATGACGTTCACTTATAAATTGATATAAAAGAATAGCCTAATTTGAACTTTAAATTTCAATGACCAGGAGAGTGCTTAACTACTAAGTTAGTTTCCTCGATTCTCAAAATACAAATCATAATTTTAACAAAAACTCTAGCAAGGTCTAATGAAACTACAAATGTTAATCTGCTCGGATTTTTGGCTCGTCTCCCTTCTCGATGAAAACAGGGAGGCTATTTAAATATGATGGAAATTGTTGTAGGAAAATATGTTAGGGTTTAAAATCTGAAATCTTTATTTGAAGATTCTCAAATAAAATGGAATAAGAGTATATGATGGGGAGCTTGAGAGTTTTGTAATTAATGCATAGCAGATTGTTAATTATTTATGCGCTTTTAAAAAAAACTAAAAACTTACCCTTGCTTTTATCTTGGAGAGATGATAAATAGGATATTAATTTAACAGCTATTTGAGAGTTAGAAGCAAAGGATTAAACTCATGATCAGCGCTCAACAGTGAGTACAAATCCTGATTAAAAGACGAAGCTGATGCTCTTAACTGGTGTTTTATCTTTATGATCCAACAAAGTTATTGCAAAATCCTTATATACCACCGTTTTATTTAGAAGGGACTTCACTTGATCCTTCTAAACTCCTTTCTTAAATATTCTCCTTTCTATGAATGAAAACAAATGAGTTTAGGCATGGCCTTTCTTGTCGACTATGTTTTAATGGAAAGAGTCTTGTTTGTGTGAAGCAAAGCATGCCTTTTATGTATTGGTGAAATTATGTCGATGAATCCTTATTTTATTAGTTTTTTCTTGGCATCATCTTGTTCATTGAGAGACACCTTTTCATTTAAATTATGAAGATCCAATTCCTTGGAAAGATTAATTCCCATTTGAGGTAAATATTTATTTTTTCTCAACTATCAGTGGGTATCTGGTCCGAATTTTTTGTCCACTTATGATTCTGGTGGTTCATACATACCGCAGGATGTAAGTGATGCTTTTACTGAAAGATGTGGGCACATCTGTTTTGACATGCCCATTTCAGAAAAGTGCTTTGGATGGACGAAAATTAAATTTGTACACACTAGCTAATGGAGGAAAAAACTGAAGGCTAGCTGCGACAATAGGTCAAACGGGTGCACATGCTAAAGTTGATTCCCAATTAGCAGGTTTACTTGGTCTGGGTAATGATGCTTTTACTGAAAGATGTGGGCACATGCTAAAGTTGACTCCCAATTAGCAGGTTTACTTGGTCTGGATTTTTTTTTTTTTGAAAACTACAAATATACAATCTTTTCTTCTTCTTTATTTTTTATTTAATTACCTTATATTTAATTTTATCTATTTAAAAAAAAATTATTTGTCTATTTTATATTGATATAATACACTAAGTGTTGATGTGTGTTGGAAAATAATATAAATCATATCTTGGAGTCCCACCTAATATCTTAAGTTTTTTAGTTAAGATGGTTTTTTGATTTAGTATTAGAGCCTTGATGACAAAGCGGTCACGAGTTCGAATCTCATCATTCCTATTTATTTGATAAAAATTAAGCACAAGGTAATGTGGGTCTGTGCAAGTTTAAAGTCTAAGGAACTTTCACTTCAGGGATGTGTTAGAGAATAATATAAATCATATCTTGGAGTTTCATCTAATAACTTAAACTTTCGAGTTGAGATGATTTTTTAACAATCTAATAATAAAAAACATGAAATGTGCATACCTAAAAGATACTTGGAGGATATCCTTAACCCTAAAAAAAAAACATTTTGGAACGCTCTAAAATTAAATCAATCCTTTAAAAATACTATAAAGTTTAACTTCTTTGATTTACAATAAAAAATAATATTATTTTTTTTTAATTCACATCCAGCTCTTTTTTAAAAAAAAAAAAAAAAGAGACTTTTAAAGAAATATAATAAAGGTAATAAATATAATATTGAAAACATAATAAATTAAATTTTATCACTTCTAAATAAATGAATTCAATTTATTTATCATTTGAATTCAAATCAAATACTATAATTAAATTCAAAACAAAATTATTCACATCTTTTAGTAAAAACATCATTATCTCCCCATTCAACCAACGAAGGATGCTCATTTCTTTGAGCATGCTCGGGGCTTGGCAATGCCAAGCTTAATCATGGCTAGGTCTGGCTAGCGCTAGATTTAGCATACCTTTACTAGGACATGCTATTCTAGAAAATATATACATATAAATCTTTTGTGATTTGATATTTTTTTTGTAAAAATATACTAATAAAAACTTGGTTCATCTGTAGCCTCTTAGTCTTTGCAATATAATAACATGCAAAGACTTTAATTAATCTTTCAGTTTAGGTAGAGTAATGAGTTTTTCTTGGGAAAAATATAGAGAAATACACATCTAAACTAAAATAAATTATTTCATATACAAAAGACCAAGAATTTATACTTAGAAAATTTCTAAGAGATTAAAGGTATTATGCCCATTATCTATACTAGTTTTTTAAATGATAATGTAGAATCTAATAAGGATGAATCTTTAATTAGAAACTTCTAAATGATTATAGGTTTTTGATAAATGGAAGATTGTAGCTTTCCTAGAATATCATAAAGCTTAAAAGTCCTCTTATGCCCATTATCTATACTAGTTTTTTAAGTGATAATGTAGAATCTAATAAGGGTGAATCTTTAATTAAAAACTTCTAAATGATTATAGGTTTTTGGTAAATGAAAGATTGTAGCTTTCCTAGAAATATCATAAAGCTTAAAAGTCCTTTACTAAAAAGTGACCATTGAAATCTCTTTTTTTATGGGGTATGAGAGTCCTCAATTAAAAATGGTGATTACATGATGTTATTTATACTAGGAAGACCAATCATATCAATTATTTGGAGATTAGTGCATATAACACTGAGAAAGATTATATTTACTTTCCTTACTTAGGAGACGTCTTGGTGAGTCCTCAAATATCACCTAAAAAGAATAAATAGTCATTTTGAATAAGTCATTTATATTTAAAAAAAATTATATTTTTATTAAGAATTATACATCTTGATGTGATCCAAATGATAAGTATAAGAGAGGTTCTTAGAAGTAAATATGTTTTGGAGATGATATTAAAATATTTGCTTAAGATGCTTTAATTACTTCACTTGAAAGATCATTTACACTAGTTATTTTTATATCATGGCAAACTACCATCTTCAACTTGTAGATAATTTTCAATGAATTATACAATATTTTCCTAGTTCATGGATAAAAAATTTGGAAAACTACAAATATACAATCTTTTCTTTGTTTTTTAACCTAAGTATCTCATATTTAATTTTATTTATATTTTGAATTTTATTTGACTACCTTCTCTTGATTTAATACACTAAATGTTAAAGTGGTAATAAAAAACATGAAAGGTACATAACTAAAAGATGGTCGGAGAATATCTTTAATTCTTAAAAAAAAATATTTTGGAACCCTTTAAATTGAAATCAACCCTCTTAAATTACAACAAAGATTAACTTCTCTAATTTACAATTAAAAAAATTAATAATAAAACTGTTTTTTTTCAAATACACATCCAAACCTTTTTTTTTTTTTTTTCAAATACACATCCAAACCTTTTTTTTTTTTTTAAAAAGACTTTTAAAGAAATAGAATAAAGATAATAAGATTAATATTGAAAACAAAATGAATTAAATTTTTTATACTGTAAATAAGTAAATTCAATTTATTTATCATTTGAATTCAAATTAAACAATATAATTGAATTCAAAACAAATATATTTATATCTTTTAGTAAAAGCATCATCATCTCTCATCTCCCAATTCAACAAGGAAGGATACTCATTTTTTTTAGCATGCTTGAAACTTATTACATTATAAGTCTAACGTGCTTAGGGCTCGATAAATTACCAAACTCAATTATAGTTAGGTCTGGTTAGTGCTAGATCTAGCTTACTTCTATTAAAATATGTTTATGTTTCAGAAAATTCATACATGTAAATATTTCTAAATTTAGTATTTTTTTTAAGATATACCAATAAAAAATTGATTTATTAAGATTCAAATTATAATATGTTAATGTATTGATTTTTAATTTTGGATGGAACTAAGTCTCTTTTCATGACAAATCAAAGGTAATATTATATAGTTCAGAAGTTAGATCATAATAATTTTATTTATTTTTATAATATAGTGTAGCAGAAAAAAATTATGCGAGAACATGCGCATGCATAATGTATGATACTTTTAATTGGTCTCCCCTTGAATCTATTTCATGTCTGGCATCGAAATCCTCCACATTCTTTTATTGAATGCTTGGACTTCGTTTTTCTTCGATCTAGCTTGAAATGCTTAGGGTTGCAAAAGGGAGGCTTGAGTTCTAGGATGCGTAAGAATGACTATATATAATCTTCTTGGATTTGATGATAAAAAGAATTGTTGGTTAGAATAATTTGTGTATCAACTTAGATTAAATCTTATTGTTTATTGGATTAGATATTTGGTAGTGATCAAACCCAATGTGCTCAGAGAAAGATATATATATATATATATATAACAGACGCAAAGACAACTGTTTCCCAAAGCAGGCCACACAAAATCCAGTCGTGACTCGGCGGCGAACCCGCGTTTAAGATCGCTTTCTGTTTAAATGGCAAGCTGAATAATTAACATGGTGCCGGATATTGATTTTCGTCGCCATGTTTGAATTGAACGCTTGTGAAATGTTTGAAGTCGGGAAGATGGGCACCTTGATAATTTTATATATTGTCCGCCATTCGCTGCAAATGGGCACCTTCGCTCCTCTTTTCTTCTCTCTCTTAAAATACCCAGAGACCCATCCATGCTCAGAACGGATGTGTTTGAACCAGAAATTCTTGCCTGATATTTAGGACCTAGTCAGCTTTGGACAAGCTAAGTCAGCTTGCATAAAAATCCCTCTGGGTCACTTACATCAATTCCCTTTTCAACCATATATATATATTTCATAACATTAAGCGACGAATTGTAGTAGAAGGGGCGGAAAGTAGTTTCTTCAAATCTGAGAATTTGTCTCAACCATTGCTCCTCTTCACTATTTGCCAACCACTTCGTTTCTCATCGAGCAGTCGTCTTCTTAATTTAGACAAAGTATACCTAAATATCGATTAAAATAAAAACACAAGCGCTCAATCGAGTTGATAAAAGTTTTATCTCTTTTGTTCTCTTTATGGATTTTAAACTTTTGTTCCATATCAGTTGCAGTGAGCGGATATTATATATTTATGTGGTCACGTACTGGGAATTGTTGACAGTTAATTTATCCCTTCATAAAATAGCACGACGTGCTGCGAAGAATTGTTGTTGGTGAGCAATAATTGATGTATACACTTAGCCCAGTTATCGTTTTTGTTTTAATATCTTATCATTGAGATATAGTTATTGATTAGCTCCAACATCTACTAATTCAAACCATACAAAAAAAATAAAAAAATAGCTTCAATCTTTGTCAAAAGAGGAAGTGCTTCACTTTTCAAAATAGGAAAACACTGAACCTCTTGACATGGATGGATGACCTGTAAACAACCACGCCAAACATTAATGTCTGTTGCTGCTTTGTTCGACATCTCCGGTACACAAGGGATTCTTTGGTGCGGCGGTGGATTTGTTTTTTTATTTATTAATATGAATGTTTTGTTAGTTTTGATTAATGTTATAGATTTTAAAATTAATAATTATATAAGTTTTTAGCAGTTATTATATTTATAATTACGAAACTTAAATGTAAAATTACAGAAAAATAAACCCTTTAATCTGGAACTATTAGGATTGATCACCTACTAGATGATTGCGGTGATGAATTTCTAATTCTCTTGCATGCTTGTGTTATCACCGCGGCTCAGGCAAAGCTACCCAATGCAAAATCACTTTGGGAGTGAGTTTTTTGTTTTTCTTGTCAAGATTTGATTTAAAAAAAATTAATTTATTTTATTTTTATGAAAATTTAATTTTAAAAATAAAAAGTTATTTTAACATTTTTTTTATATACAAAATATTAAAAAAATTAATTGTTATCACCCGATGTATCTCTTTAGGAACTGCTGCTATTGAGGTGGTTTAAAAGGGCTCTCAAGCAAAGAAAAATTAAATGAATGGGGGCAAGAAATTAGCAAGATTTCTACCTGTCAGTGGGGGATTTCATTGTCACTTCATCATTTGCAAACTTTTTTCTCTTCCAGAGAGCTAGCTATAGCTAGACTCCTAGCTAATTAATGGAGTTTGTTTCGTTACTAAGGAAGCGTGTAAAATCAAGTTTGAAAACGGTGTTTTTTAATAATTTAAAAGGTGTTTTTGGTTTTAAATTAATTTTTTTAATTTAAAAAAAACAAAAAGTATAATTTTAAAATATATCTAAATGAAAAATAATTTCAAAAGCAATTAGTAAAAAAAATTAAAAATAAGGCAAGCCAATTAGTTTTTTCCTCTTGTGGAATAGTTCTAAAAAAGACAAATAATCCTGGAGAAGAACATCATCAAATTCTTCCGGGAGTCTTACCAAGTAGGTTAGAAACGTCACAAAAGGCAGGCAAATGCATTGCACCTGCAAAACCTACTTTCTCGTGGACAGAACACAGTCACAGCTGACTGCATATTGTCGGCAAAGGAGATACGCTATCCCTGCACCGTTTTCCTTTTCATTTCCTTTGCTTTCACTCAAGTAAAACCGCCGCGAGAAGTCAATTTCAGGGACCTGGACATCCCATGTGGGAAAATGGTGGAATTTTACGTTTGGTGTTCATTTACAAGTGTCTTTCTAGATGACTCGCCGTGCTACGCCACAAATATATGAAAAACAAGTGTCTTTCTAGATGACTCGCCGTGCTACGCCACAAATGTATGAAAAACTTTTAAATATAAAAGGATTTAATATAATTTTTTTAAAAAATATTAAAATAATAATATATTAAAATAACCTAAATTAACTTACATCATTATGTGAAACTGATACTTTATTAGATTAAATATTAAAAAAAATTAATTATATGATAAAAAAAATATAAAGATTAATTTAAATTAACAAATATTGAAAAATATAATTTAAAAAAATAAAAAAAATCCAATATTAAAGGCTAAGATTAAGGAAAAAACAGAAAAAATCAGGCAAGCGGTCATGGGAAAAAATTAAATTAATTAGTAATTTAATAAAATGGAATTAAGAATTGTTTATAATTTAGTTTTTGTAATTACTTGAAACTATTTAATTAGTCAAGATAGTGTAAAAATTAATTAAATGATGTCTTAATAGTCCTTGGCTAATGCATTTCATTTGATGAATATATTGGTTATTATATTTTAACATTATTTTTGGAAAATAATTATATTTAAAAATTTGAATGCATCTTTAATTATTAATTTGGTTGCACATGTATATTAGGTATGTTTGGTACAACTATTTTTTCTTTAAGGAAACGCAAAAATAAATCTTAATTAGCAATTCAACTATCCAATGAAATAAAATTCAAAAAAACAATCTTCTAAACTTCTTCATCTTTATATTCACATTTTCTCTTATATGTCTTTTTTATATATATAAAAATCAAGGAATTTGATTGAATTTAAACACATGTTACAACTATTTGAAAAGGAGTTGTTGGACACGTGGGGATGAGATCATGAGAAACCTAAGGTGGGGATAGTTTAATGTGTATAATGAAAAAAAATGGTAGTTTATCAGTACTTGTTGGATAGAATTCAATGAATTGAAAATTTTATATAGATTTAATATGCCTGAAAAATGACTGATGATGTTACTTGCATTCCTAGAGTTGCAGGATAAAGTATTCATTGCATTGGTCCTATTGGAAATAAAAATACTTACCCTCTATTTTCTATGTTTACATGTGATACATGTATATTTCATTCCTTTCTATAACATTGATATCGTAGTTCAAACTTTCATGGTAACTTTAACTTTATTTATCGAAAAGAGATTGTAAGATTATCGAAGTCATGTAAATAATATTATTACATGTAATTAAGTAAAATACCTTGAGACCTCTAAGAGATGAGATCGAAGGGATGAATACCTCTAAATTTTATGTAAATAACAAAAAAAAAAGATTAAAATTACATTAAATGTAATCCTTTTAGCACAAAAAACATCTAGTTTTGTCGAAAAGTGGCCAAATCAATAATTTTTTCTTTCTTTGCTATTTTAGACGATTTCTTTTTTCCCTCTCAAAGTTATAAACTAAAAAATAAATAAAATAAAAATTGTTGATGATTTGAGATTAGGCATGAGTTTTCTCTTCATGTTTTATTTCAGTTCTCTATTTTTTAATTTGATATGTTTACTATAATTTCAAGCCTAATTTCATCTAATTATGTCATAGAAGGATTCAATTAAAACGGGAAAAAATTGGGAAAAAAAAAAGGTATGAACAATGAAGCTCATACAATTTTGAAACGTCAATGGTATGATCAGCTGCCCTACATATGAACTGGACTAATAAAATGATTTTGAAACGTCAAATGATCCCATCTATATCCAAGGACTTTGAGACAGAAAAATAAAATATAGTCCAACAAGTGGTTGTCGAGATTATGTTAAAAAGAAATTCAATTTTTAGAGCTCCGCTATAACCCATGACTTGAGTGTTTCTTCCGTCCACTAGCGATGCATCTTCTTGAAGTTGTCAAAAAAAAGACGAAGAAGAAAACAAAAAATGTCACTCCACATTCTCTTTATGCAATTGGGAAAATTAAAAATTCAGACAGCATGGGTCTACATGCAGGGTTGGGATGCAAATTGACAACGCAGACTCCACTTGAGAGAAGGCTTTCGTGTCCGCCCATGATTTACAGCCCTTCGATCTTGAAGTTGAAACTTCGGTGACGTAGCAAACTACTAGGGTTTTTTTTTGTTTCAAAAATTGCACGATGACTAAGAAATATATCCGAAATAACACAGCTTAAGGTTTATTTTTTAAAATCGAATTTCATGAGTATTCATAGGTAGCACATGTGTAGACTTGCAAATTTCAAAAGATTAACCTAATTTATTTATTTTTATTGGCACATGCTATGCATGCATACCATTAAATTTAAATTTTGTGTGTTTGGTGCATTTTATGTGTTTGGTGCGTCTTATATATGTAAGTAAATAAGCATATTATTATTTTTAGATGGCACATGGCACATGTGATTCACACCACCAACTTTAAATTTAGTTTTATTTGGTATTTATGAATTCATGATATTTTTAATAGTTTTAGAGATGTATCATCTGAGCTTCAGTATATATTTATATCCCTTTTTTTTTTCTTTTTTGGTTCTCTCACTTCTCTATCCTCCCTTGACTTTTTTGGTCCTGCCATTTGATTGTTTTGTGTTTCTTTCATAGCCATTAGATACTCATAAAACATGTAGGTTGATTTTGGGATGTGGGAATCATTTTGCATGGGAATCATGCATGGATCTCCGGAAAAGAAAAATGAATTGGAGGGGTCATGCAGGTTGCACTTGCGTGTCTAGATGGATCGCGGAGTTGAGACTTGCTTGTCTCATGCTATTTTGAAAAAATAAGTTCTCAAGCTATGCTAATTCAGATATATATTTTTTTATCGACTGTGCTATTTTTGCAAGAACTTGGCAAGTGGGCGAAGTTAATCAAATAACATATCAACATTTCTTTCGTTTTGATACCAGTCATTATCGGTATAATGGGCCATAAAAATACATGGAGGAGAAAACAGGAGACCGAAGAGGTGTATGGGTCCTCTCCTCCAGTTATACGGGGTTCTCGCAAGGGACGGGCTCGTCTGGTGCAGGAGTTTGGTGAGCGGTGGTTGAACCTGTGTGTTCTTACCCCACGTGGTTGTCCTTTCCTTCTGCGACTTGTCATGCAAGTTTGATACTTTTCCTGTCTTTAGACTTCCTCTATACGTCGTGTTTGATGCCCATTATTGGCTTCGTAGACTTCATTTACTATTTGGTTGGAGAAAAGAGGGCGAGGAAAGGGAGAGAGAAGGGGATGGCTTTTCCTGGAACTGCAAAGAAAATTTCATACAGCACACGTCATTGCTTCCGCTTATACACGGAATATCAGCAACTCAGGAAAAAGCCACTATGGACTCAATCCCTATACGGCGACGGGATTGGAAGGGAGACTTTTCATGATAAAAAAGTAGGGTTTACCGATCATTTTGTTTTTAGATATCGGATCGTTTTTCTGAGAGGTTCTTGACTTCTTTCGTCTTGACTCAATGTGCCTAGCTAAGGACATCGGGGGATTTCCCCATTCTTTACCCCCATCAAGATATCTTTTTTTTCGTCAAACAAGGTTTGATTAAATCGAAAAAAATATTTAGAGTGTGAAACAACAATAAAATGAGATTATATCCAACGGCGAACTGTCTAGTTTCTATAAGAACCCATCACTAAAATACCACTAGAAAGGAGTAAGACTAAGCTAGAAAAATATATAGTAAAGTCATCTTTCGATTCTTTCTCTTGACTCTCCTACGTGCCCGTTTGGCACTACAGTTGCGACTACAGATAAAAATAAAAGTAATATTGAAGTGTTTAGTTAAACTGAACCACAATTTTAATTCATATAGTTCCCACTAAAAAACTGAGGTTGGACCTTAGTTTTTGAAAAGCAAGTTACAATTGCTTTTCCATGTTCTTCTCTCTCTCACCAGCACTGTAATTAACACAAAACTTTCTCAACCTCTTCTTTTGTCCTTTCTTCTGTCAAACGATGGCTTCTACCTGCACCAAATTCGAGTTAGCTCGTCCCCTCTGCTCCTTTCCTCTCTGTTCCCAAATTTCTCCCATTAATCTGGACTCCCATTTCCCAAAATTTTCCTTCCCCTCTGTTCCCTTCTCTCGTCTCAAACAGAGGCAATAATGGAACAAATGAGCAGCACGAAAAGGAGCAAAGTGGGAGCTTTCAGATGCCACTGCACTAACGAAGATACACCCAAGCCGACTATGAGACCATGCAAGAATGGAAACTTGATTGCCTGGTCAAGGCGTATGGGTTGCCCATCACTGGGATGTTGAAGAGAGGGAAGCATGCCATAGGAGCTTTTCCTTGGTCCCGTTATATATCCTTGAAAGATGCAATTTTATCCTTTCTAGTCGCATTATTGGTTTGAGCTAATTAACCAAAATTTTAGTAATTTTGATGCCAATCTGTCTAAGTTAAAAAGGCAAGGGCAAGATTACTACTTGCCACAAACACAAAGAGCAACTAGTTGATTGTTTCTACAATAAAATAAAGTAAGATAGCATTGATTATAAATATATATGGAGATATATGGTCTTTTTAAGTAATTTTATAATCATTTCTCATGCAAAAAATATTTTAATTAAATACAAAAAATTATTTTTTTCAACAATTATTTTTTTCAACTATAATTTCCAATCGTAATTTTAATCAAACACATCAAATTTTAAAATAACCCTCGCAAAAAACACCTTTTTATTAAATTATTTTTTTAATTACAAAAATATTTACTTTTAAAAATATCTCATATAAATAGATAAGAATGAGAAAAAAGATCAAATATATCCTGATAGGAGCAAGAGTAACCATTCAAATTATAATGCTACAGTTGCAAATATAGCAAGCAAGATCATTCCAGAAGAAAGGGGAGATGTGTAAAAATGAAATGCAGAAAGACAACGAGACGTGTGAAAAATGAGATGCAGTGGGTATACAAATTTATCCTACACTCGTTTACATGTCTGTCCTATTCATCACAAGACCTGTCCATTTATGAAAAATATGGGCCTTTTTTTTTTTTTTGGGACTCACAGATTTTCAGATGGCAGTGCTGCGGTAAAAGGAGATCTTGATTGATAGATTACCATAGCATGAGGAGTGGGCTCACAAACAATCCAGTAGTTCCACGTTAGAGAGGACTCAAGCCCAGACTGCTTTTTCATCAGCTAGCTTGTGAAAAACTTCTGAGAGAAACTTGATAGTGGGAAACAGGATGATATTGACAAAGAAGCATTTATAATACGATATCTACCAGATCATTTTTATATTTGTTTTCAAGTAAACAACTGTATGGGGTTCAAAAACCCTTTCGGGACAAGGCTTGGAAAAGACCCCCTCTGCACTATACACTTCGAGGACTTCCCGGAAAGGAATTTGAAAAAATTGTGACGGCCGATCTATTTTAAAACAAAGCCAACTACAAGAGTACAAGATTACATACAGCCCCCCTCCTTCCCAACTCTTATTTACCCCTTTTAACTTAATACCTCGTCATGAAATGCTTAGTCTGTTCTTTCGCTTACTGATCTTCTAAAGGATACCCCGGATTTTACATCATTTAAAGGGTTAACTGATCCTAATTTCGTCGACACCTTATCCCTACAACTATTACTACTTGCTAACTTTCTACATTGTTCAGTCGTGTCAGGATGCAAAAAAGAATTTCCCCCCTTACCTTCCAGATCCACCAGCTTCCTCCCCCCGCTTGGTATCCTGTCCGAAAGATCAGGACCCCCAATCCTTGAAAAAGCATGCGAATCATTCTGGTTCTTATCAGCATGGGGTGAATACCTTGAGTACAAAGGGGAGGAAGATGAAGAAGTGTCTGAATCAGATGTGTTCCTCCAAGAGTTCCAACTTCCAAAAATGTAATCAGAAAGGTCATCAGTACTTGTAGAATCATGGGTGCTGTCAGTACTGCATGAACCTTCATCGGAGTTGCCACTAGTAAAAGAGAAATTGTCACTTGATGAGTCCTCTTCTGAAATCCTCAGAAGCCGGTGGAGCTTAAAATAGAAAGATTCAGCACTGGCCAAATTGTCCGAAGGAATTGAATCCGGATGCGATTGGACAACACCGGATTGCATAGACATGGATCTTGAATTCAATGCAGTGTTTGTTGCCTTGATTTTGGAGGGACTGCATTTATTTTTTGGATCAGAAGATATTATTCTGCTCCTTATCAGTCTTGGGGCCCTCGGTGAGCACCTGCCAAAATTTAATTGAGTCAAACACCACAACAAAATAACATGGAAGAAATTTCAATCTTCATAGAACTAATCTCCAGAGATCCATCACCTTGCATAAAGAAGCATGTAAGCTCCTTTTGATAAAACCCTTTCAAGTTCCACAGCTGTAACCTAGCCAATAATTGTCAATACCATGATCAAAAACTCAGAGCTCGTGCACAAACACACAAGCATATGTTCTATCCATTAAAAAAAAAACCTTGATGCATTGCAGAAAGGCGTTAACACGAAAACAGTGCACTGGGAGACCCTAAGAAGAAATTGGGACCCAGATACCAATAGGTCTAACAATGAAAAGACTTCCCGGCCCAAGACAAACCATAGCCTTCAAAGATACTGCTATAATGAAAGCAAATCTTGATTCTTTAAAGTTTGCTACCTTACAGACATAGGCTAACATAGGTTTGTCTCCGATAATCAAGGTTTGACTTCTTTATAGAGATAAATAATATAAACAACACACAGGCTTGGCCATCTAAATAAAAGACTTAATCAGATAATAATCCCAAATACAACAGAAAATGTCAAAGGTTCCTTGACTAAAGCACAAAGCAACAGAACCCAAACTTTTCTTGTAACCAATGGCTGATCATTGAAAGTAAATTCTTTTAGTTTATATAAGAGACGGAGATGTCAGGGCGATGTCAATATATCCAGGACCAAAGTGAAGAGATTGCCACAACTAGAAGTTAATCAAGTACAAACAACTAGGAGAAAAACACATCGAATGACCAAATAAACTTGCTTCGCAAATTAAGATAGAGAACATACTGTGCTGTCATCAATTTTGAACCACTTGTTCTGGATGTTTTTGACATAGCACACATAGTGACCAGAAAATGCAGCATTCATGACATCCAAGTGAACGATCACTCCATAAAGCCTATATATGGGTGATTTATCACTAGTTCCACTCATATATGGTGCTAAGTCCAGGATCTCTGGGAACCGAATAGATTTATTGAGCTTTCCAAATTTACCTGACTGTAAAATCAAGCACAGTAAGGAAAGAAAAAAGAATATGCCTACAACACTGGATAAAAAAATACCATCTTTGATTTCCATATCTACCTGAAAGCGCTTCAATGCAATTGTAAGGACATTAGGAGCCTCCAATATTGTCAACTTTTTCTTAGCCTTCTCATAAGATCTGCATCTGAACAGAATGATGATGGTAAACAAACTCTGAATGCAAGCCAACAACTCCGACAAAAGAGAAGATTCGATATAAACTAGAAATAATAGAAAAGTCAGATCTTGATATTTCCTTGAAGTAAAAACTGGCAGAGCAATCATCAAAATGCTGTACAGGCAGCATAACACAAAGCAACACAACTCGGTATGTTTTCAGTTACAAACTGTTTGGTTCAAATGCCAAACAACTCAAATATAAAATCAATATTAAACTATTTAAGGTTTAAATCAGTTTGCAATGTCTCCCTGCAGTAGAGAAATTGGTAAAAATAAATAACCAAAAGAATAAACACATTTGAAACAATACTTTAAATAGCTTTATCAGAAAAGCAAATTGACAAACCTGCCACAATGGTACTTGTTGTCCCCATCCAGAATCTCGGTACCCGTGAATCGTCTAAGTGCATCTTCAAGCTTCCCTATATCCCCCTCTATTTCAACAGTAAGATCCATCATTCTTTCCTGCCACTCTGACTTGTAATGGCACTTCATGCATTTAATCTGCAAACAGTAGCAAATTTGTATGCATAATTTAAATTATTGAACCTTTCTCAAAAGAGCGCCTATATGCTAATGAGAGTTAGGGGAAAAGAAAAGGAAATAAAAAGAGAATCGATTTGCATTAAATCTTTGAGTATCATTTAACTCCAAAAGATATTACCTTTGAGCGAAGGTAGCCTCCAAATGTAAGGCCTATGAGAGTGGCTTCTTCTTCAAAGGAGCCTACTGCGTTCACCTTAGCTTCCTTAAGGCAAACAGATTGCATTGCATCTATTGCATACCTGTTTGTTGTTCATGAATTCTCTATCAAGAAATTCTCCAAAAGCTGAAATCATAACAACATGCAAGTTGCTATTTCTTTGGTCACAGAGCAAAGAAACCAGCTCACCTCAGGAATTCATGTGCATCTTCTTCTCTCCCATTACCAAGCTGAGTCCCAATATTTTGCAATTGGGATAGTATGCCAATGGGAGAAAGTGGAGATTTCCCTTCCTTTGCCTTTAAAATTACATTTTCAAACTCACAAGAGAAGCACCGTTCTTTATTTACACCTGATAAAAAAAAGAATGGCCTTAGCTAATATTGAAAAAGTTGTAAAACATGTTATTAAAAAATGAATGCTGAATCTAATAAGTTGAACATGATGAGAAACATACAAGCTTTAGAGTGGAGCCCTTGCACAAAATAAGAAGTCAAAGGAGGAGTAAATGCCAGGCATTGTAGAACAGCATTAGCATAGCAGCTGCAGAAATGGAACACGGGATATGTTATCAACAACTTGGGGTAGTTTATGTAATGCTGACATAAAAAGTAGAGAAGATGCAATCAGATAGCCACTAGCATAATTAACATTAAGACAACAGCATGTGGTATTAATATTGCAAAATAATGGATAAAGAAGCCATTTTAATTACAACTGATTGTAAAAATACACCATTTTGTTACTTCAATCTGCTTTCCCTACAAAAGAAACATGTCATGTACCTGTTTCCACAGTTGATAAGGCCAAATGGTCGCATTTCCACCTTATTCGAAGTGTATAACTTCACAAATAAATCATATGGGAAAAGGCCCTGAAAAGCCAAAAATAAACTCATGGAAATTTATTGCATCTCGAGAAAAAGAAAATGTTAGAGATGTAAACAAAATCAATTTATAACCCAGACCTTATTACTATATCTCCCACATTTAGGTCCTCTGAATTGGTCAACAACTTTCCGCACTGATGACTTCAATCCATTAATAGAACTTGGAGAATAGCTAGAAATTTGAGAAGTAGCAGCAGCACCTGGTTCAACATTTTCAACTTTTCCTCCAAGTTTCACACTTGAAACTGAATGCCCACCGACACTAGAATTCAAATGGGTTTGAGAAGCACTAGATGATAATCTGGACTTTGATAGATGTGAAGTATCAACAATGTCATCTACAACAACATTTGACCTTTCAGATCTCAAAGCTTGAGATCTGCATACTTTTGAAACACTTGGATCTAATTTAACTCCTCCAGAACTGAAAGAAACATGTGCATAAGGAGAGGACGATGATACAGATTTACTCTCAATGGAAACATTTGAACCTCCACCAGAGTTATTATCAACAAGATTGGACCTTTCAAAACTTATGGTTGGGGATCTCTTGACTTTTAGAGCATCAAAGCCATTCTTTTCTGGTGAAACTGCTCCATCAGCAAGCCTAATAACCCCAGGAACAGAAGGGGGTGCATCATCCGATATGATGTTGTTCACCTTTGAGCTTTTTGCATGCAAGATGGGAGCATCACTTCCAGAAAGACTGGACTTTACAAGTAGGGATGGTTTGTCATTAGATGACTTGCTGTTAACAAGGCCATTGAAATTTGACAGAGCAGATCCATCCCCAGCATCACTGCTGGGCCCAACAGAATCCAGAGTTCTCCCCCAGAAACCAGAAGAAACCTTTGCTGGTTTTGTGATTGTTTCATCATTCCTTGCACTGACACTATGGCTTGAAGAACTAGATGAACATTGACTCTCCCTGTCACTGCCATGAGGTTTACTCTGATTTGATTTACTCAATTTATTAAAACTATCTATAGAATCAACCAAAGTAGAAAACTTTGGAGATGATGGTTTGGTCGTATCCACCTCGTTCAGACTGGACTCCAGCGTATCAGGGGCAATATCAGCCAGTGTTTCTCTGTCTGATCCCTCTGTTTCATTTGAACTAATGCTCTCACTTACAGAAACACTGTCAGATGATTCCCCATTTGAATGAGCAGAGAATCCAGAAAATGAAGAGCCCGTCGGAGTGGAAAATCCAGAAAACGAGGTGCTTGGTGATTCAGAAATAGAATCTGCTCCCTCTGTGTGTAAAACAGAATCAGCTATAATATCATCATCCTTTAAGAGTGAAACTCCAGGAGAGTAACCGGAATCAGACACCACAGGCTCCACGGAGAATGTTTCAATTGGTCTTTTCTCATATCTGCCATCATAAATATCATGTTGGTCTTGCTTTGCCGCCCTCTGGCCAGGATTGCCTCCATCATCATTAATGTGGTATGTGGTGGGAGGAGGACGACATTCTTCCTTGTGACCTTGTCGCCAGTGGATAATTTGACACTTACCAGAACTGAAACAAACCAATTTGCGACACAAATATACAACTAGAAAGATCAGAAGCGTACTTAAGGAAGGCGGAAAAGGAAAACAACAAAAACTATTATCACCAATTAAAAAGTGAATCTTATAGATTGTAGAGAAGAACACATCACAAGTTGGCCAAACCTTGTTAGGTCCTCATAAAGCCTGTTTCGACAAAAGTTAGCGAACTAAATCATACTAAATTGCAGGATACTCCCAATTATGCAGAGCAGCTTTTTTACAACTACATAACAGAATAATAGTGGATTTAGGACACTCCTGATTATGTAGAACAACCTTTGTAAAATTACATAACAGAATAATAGTACTATTGACTTCAAACATGTATTTCATCCTAATCCATGTATACTACCAACTTGCAATATTTGAAGATTGTACATGTAATTTACATTAACATTTCCCAATAATGCCTTCACACAATTGAGAGCACATGGATGTCGTGAACTGCAGATGTTCAATTTAAAAATCAAAAGTTCTATATAGAATTTAATTTCATATGATGATAAACATTAGATTGCAGTTTTCCAGTAGTGACTTACATATGTATAAAACCAGTTGCACAGATCCTGATCTATAAGATACAGATCTCTAAAAATTCATTCAAGGATTGACACTCACCACACTGTCTTCTTAACAAGCTAAAATGTTTTCAGTTAGTAATAAAAGTTTTCTCCTTAGTTTCCTGTGCACTTACAACGCTAACATATGAATGAAAGGTTCATGTAACCCACGCAGAACAAGAAACTAGCTAGCTCACATCTAGCATCTAACGAACGAAGAAGATCTATGATTTAGTTTAGTGAGTCAGAAATCCCTCCACACAGATTAAACCTCTATTTCGGAATTCCCTTCAACAATTAGCACCTAATTCCACAGTTTTCCCCCTCCCCTGTTTAACTGGAACAATGTGAAGCAAAGAATCAGATTCTTCTAAAAGCATACTGTTAAAACAGCTTCGCTTCCGTAACATTACCCAATTATTATCAACAATCAACTCCAGTTCACTTCATTAGAAAAAAATACAGCTACAAAAGACATCAAATTTCACCGGAAACGAACCCAAATTCAATGCATTAAGGACTAAAACCCCAGATTAAAATCAAGCACTGACACAGAAATAACATACCAGTATCTAACAGCTTTGCAGCGGGCACACCGTGTCGTTCTCGGGCAAAAACAAACAGCACACTGGTAATTATTTTTTAAAACCGGAACGGTGCCGTACGAAACCGTGGCCTCAAACTCAGCCCTGGCGGCCTCCTCTGCCGCTAAAACCATCAACCTCTTGATCTCCTCCTTTCTCACAACCACTCCCCGCCATTTACACCTAATTACAAACCAACCCACCGGAATAACCACTACACAGAAAACAAGGACCACTAGGCTCGAAAACCCTAGATCCCCCTCGACATGCATTTATGAAAACGAGCAGCATCCACCAAATTTCACGATCTTTAACCTCCTTATCTTGTACATGGATGGAGGTGCTGTCCTCGTTGACGACTTTGCATCGGTTGATTGCTAGATCGAAGCCACTGATAAAAAAACGGACGGTGAGGGTTAAAAGAGGGTTTGTTGAGCAAAAAATAACTTGACTGGGTTTTTCGATGTCGAGCTAGTGTGAAAGATTGGGGGTCTTTGATTGTTGCTGTGGTTTTCGGACAATCTGATCAAGATTTTAGGGCTTCTTGTTATTGTTGTTGTGGAATGTGATCGGTTTTTTTTAAAGAGTGGGGATCCATTGGATTTACAATTTTGTTAATATTGTTTTTTTTTAAAAAAAAAAAAAAGAAATTTAATTTTTACAATTTTGTTAATATTGTTTTTTTTTTAAAAAAAAAAAGAAATTTAATGGTTGAGAGAAAGGAATTTTGTTTCAAGAGACATTCAGATGCGTGACTTCTTTGCTCGTCAGATATTCGGACATGTGGCCCCACCACGGGTCTCCGTTTTTTTTTCGTGATTAATATTTTTTTTATCACGATTATAATAAAAGTTATTTTCAAAATAATTTTTATTTAAAAATATATAAAAATAATAATTTTTTTATTTTTTTATAATATCAATATATTAAAAAAATGCAAAAAATTTTAAAATAAAAATAAATTTTAAGGTTTTTTAAAATATAGTTGGACCAAAATATTGAACTTCTTACTTTGGTAACTTTCTCTTTTTAAAAAAAAATAAAGTTCAAAAATTTTAAATAAAAATAAGACTAAAACAATATCTTTTTAGCTGTTATAGTGAAAATTTTAATGTAAATTTTGTAATTCCATTTAATTTTATCAAGTTTTAAGTGTATAAAGTTAGAAGGTATTGTTTCTTTACACCTATTAGTTTTGTAAATCACAACAGTAATTTATTATTGCTGTTTTTGTTCTTGTATATTAAGCCTTTTTTTTAATTTGTTTTTTATTATATAGTTATCGTAGCATAAAAAATACTTAATATTAGGGTACTATTGAAAAAATATTTCTATATTGTAATATGATTTATTTTTAAAAAATAATTAATTAAAAAATAATTTCTAAAAAAATAAATTATTAAAAAGTTAATGGCATGGTTTGCAAATTTAACAAAATAACCCTAGTTATTTTAATTCACTGATTTAGTGGTGATTTTTTTATTATTATTCAAACTCAATTATGTGATTATCAATTTTTTTATTATATAGTTTTAAAAAATATAATTTTAAAAAAATATTATTAAATTTTAAAAAGTTAATGTCATGTTGAGAAGTTTAATGAGTTTAACTTTTTTTAATTTTTTTTTTTATTTTATTATTTGATATTAAGTTAATTAAGAATGAAGTTTTATAATTTATTTTATTTTATTTTTTATAAGATTATTATAATTATAAAATTATACTCTTAATAATTATTTTAATTCTAGAAAAAAAAATTACTACACACCACAGTGAAACAGGAGAATATACTAGTAATAACGATAACGACAATTAACAGTAAAATAGTAGTAATGGCACAGGGTTTTGATTATTCTCATGTTCAGTTTTTTTTTTTTTTTTACCGAAAAATAAAAATGTGGTGATACGGTAGTTGGGTTCATTAGTCAATGGATAGTCAGAGGTGGATGCATAACTTCCAAAATTCCTGGCTCTTTCCTCGTCATTTGGTTCTAACTTATTCTACGGGCAACGGATAATGTTTGAGAGGTGATCCTCATGAAATCCCCCCACCACAATCATGAACTGTTCCCTTCCTTTCCGTGATAACAACAGCATTTTTCTCTTTCAATGAACAGCGTGAGTTAGAAGTTGAAACACGTGTCACACTTGTAAAATGACTGGTTTTACGGGGGGTAAAAAATAGTGATTGGTGCAGTTTGACTGCGATGCCCGGAATTAAATTTTAACTGCGCCACGGGGAAACAAAAAAAAAAAACTTGTGTTGAGAAATCTGCACGGCACCGTTTGTTGTTTTTAAAAATTATTTTGTGTATTGTTTTGATGTATTAATATAAAATTAATTATAAAATATAAACAATATCATTTTTATATATTTTAAAGTGAAAAATAATTTAAAAACAACATTTATCACGTCATAAAACACTACCGAAAAGAAATTAAAAGAATTGACGCCGCTATAAATGCCTAATTGAGTTGCTAGTTGATAGAGGTTGATCCAGGCATAAATGCCTCCTTGGAAGTTATTTCATTTCTAGAGATGATTGGCAGAAAAAAAAAAAGAAAAAAAAAGAAAAGGCGAGTAGGTAGGATCTTAGTTGAGCATCTAAAAGTATAAAAAGATCTTTTCTCTGTTTCTAGGGTTCGCCAGCTCGCCTTTGGATTTACAAGGTCCTGCATCTAATAAGTTGCCGCGAACTATTAATAGGAGACTGGAAGGTGAGGTATTCGCAGGAGCAGTGTCCTCTTGCGGCGTTTATAATTAATTATTACCAGTAAATCTAGAATGTATAGGGAATTCATTTATGCAATGTACTCCGAATCCACTCACATGATATAACTTATTAGACACAATGCACCATGAATCCCAACGCAAGGTCTTGTGAACAGACAATTCATAGTGTTTTTTTTCCATTTTCCGCCGATCTAGCCTTTGGTGGACCAGATTCTAGAACAATTTAGACTAATTTATTAGAGAAAATTGAGATTAAATGACAGGACCAGGGCGAAAAAATTGAAGGGAATGGGTGACATTTTCAAATATTGGTGTGAAATACCTATTTTGCCCCTATATAAAAACCAATAAATCAGTACTGGGGTGATTAAGTAATTTCATAATGGTCCATGTAAAATTTAAAGGGGACGATTAGAATTTCTTTTATTTTATAATACACGATGAAAAGATTTAAGAGTTTTTAAAACTTGCGGTTTTGGGTTGTTTCAGTCTTTTATATTTTTTATGAATAGTTGAATGAATTGCATGTACTTGAGACTTGATTTTCCACGTCTTACACGTAGAAGATTTTTTATTTTTTTATTTGGGCTTTGTTTTTGTAATTATTGGGTTAGTTTATAGGCAATTATGTAATTTAATATATATATATATATATTTAAAAAAAACCTGCTTGCATGTGTTAATACTTGCGGAGCAATTGGGTGGTCAAATGCCGCCCTGTACAACGACGTTTGATTCATCTTAATGACATCTTTTTAAGGAGATTATGTGTGTAGTTATATCACAGTGGATTTGGTGTTCATGATTTTTTGCTCCTTCTTCCTCGTTCTTCTCTTAAAATTTGAGATAGATATTTAAAATTTTAAAGTATTTCCCTTAATTTAGGATATTTAAGTACAGGTTTTTATTTTCTTGATTTATAATTTTTATTCTTAGTATTTTTTTGTAAGGTATTTACTTATTTTAAATTTAATTATTAAATTTAAGTTTTTCATTTTTTTCATGATCCCGATTTCTTTTCTTTCCTTCATTTTTTTATAAACTTTCAGTTTAATTAAATTTTTCAATGCGTTGATTTTTTAAGTTTGATCTCATTCTTCCGGTAGTTTTTTTTTGTGATTTTTTTATGAAATTTATTTTTTTAATTTAAATTTTATTAAATTTTTATGATTATTTTTTTATTTTATTATTTGCCACTTGATTTATTGAAACTTAGACTCAGTATTTTTTTTATTATTCTTCTGATACATTGCAGTATATGTTGCTGGTACAAAATACAATTACAAGTTTTAATTACAAAAATTGAAAGCACAAACTATACCAGTGGGTGATTTACGGCACGTGCACGGTTCCCCAGCACTCATTTCACTATTCACGTCACTTTTCGTGGCCTTGTTTCCTTTTAGGTCCCTGAATTTTGTTTGTTTTTCGTGCTTTCATCGTTAAACTTTTTTTCATCCCGGGGTTTGTTTTTCTTTACATGTTCTCGCGTATGTGTCGTGCAAATATTCTTTCCCCATTATATTACTGGTTTCCATTACAGAAATGCAATCACAGGGCTCAATTAAAAAATAATAATAATAAAAGTAGCAAAAACCAAAATCAACAAAAAAAAATTGCTTTTTTTCATCTGTATCGTGTAAGGGCATTTTTTTCAACACTTTGGTCCTTCTTTTTATCAATGTTTACATTTAAGTCATATAAAATCATTCATTTTGCATTTCAATACAAATCAATAATTTCAATTTTAATTTCCATGGACTTAATTTACAAAAAAAACTTAATAAAGGTGGTTTCTCCCCTCTATTATGCCAGGAAAATAGATCAGGTCCTGAACAAGTTCTTGAAATTTATTTTTCTTGAAAAAAATTGTTAACCAGCATTGATTTAACAACAAAAATAGTATTAAAAATAAATATCACGAACAAACACCAAATTTGAACTTAGAAGGGCATTTTTTTTTCTGTTCTTCGTAAAACAGCCCATCTTAGGAATAGGAATAAGTAATGTTTTTATATATTTATTCTTTTTAAGATCCGGAGAGGGTTATAGTCAATACATGTCAATAAAGTTATTATTTCAATTCACCAAAAATAACTAATTAAAGTTTTATTAGAAGTATTCTGTCAGCAGAATTTAAAGAAAATATACTTTGAAAGAGGAAAGAGA